>NC_142781.1:9810688-10110688 GCF_988280905.1 Pimephales promelas
TCAGTACTGCTAGGTAATTTGCACAAAGGAATTCACGAAGAACGCTTCCATCAGGGACACGGATTGGTTGTCATTTGAAGGTCAGCGCTAATTTGAGCTCTTCAGATGGAGGGTGTGTGATGGACAGACTTAGGTGGAGGTATAGTGTGAACAAGAGAGCAGAGTGATTGAAGAAGTCATGTCGAGGTACTGATACAAAGATTGTTGTCTCTCTGTTGTCTTCCATTAGTCCTGTCACCGCACCTCAGCTCTATCTTTATGACATGCTGAAGATGAGGTGTCAGAGCAAATAGCATTTACACAAACCAAACACCCTTAAATCTGACATTAAACAGTGTATTTAATCATGAGATGATTACAAGTATTACATTTTACAAGTACATTTCAGTTTTCCTGCTTTTAAATAAATGTAATAATTACAAACTGTTTGTTTGTAATTATTTGTGAAATTTGTTTCAAAGTAAAATCCTTCCTATTTTTTTTCAGTGTGATATCTACCGCTTCATGCATCTTTAAAAAATATCCATTAAAAACATATAAAGGTGTGTGCTTTGATACATTTTACTCTTCTGTGAATAATTGATTTTTTACCACAGCATTTTAGACAAGCACTTTTTTTTAGAAATAGTATTTAAAACCCAATTTGACTCCATTGAATCTGTGACACATTTTTCAAGCACCCCAGGGATCAAACCTTATATAGCTATAAGAGGCTGCTGATAGATTTGTTATTAGTTTTATTATGCATCTGTCAGAACACATGCAAACCATAGCATTGTTTATTTATGAACATGTTAATTATTGCCATAATGTTCATGACCACCCTCTCCATGAAAGCACAAGCTGACTCTAATTCCCTGGGTTAATTATACCACATCGCATGTAGTTTGGGGAATACAGCACTCTGAACTTAATTATCGCTCAAGACAAAAAAAGAAAAAAAAGAAAAAAAAATCCTAACAGTTACAATAGGGTCTTTGCACCGTTAGTGCTCGGGCCCTAAAAAAAAGAACAGCCACAAAACCTATCTACATTTGTCATTCTCTTATCTGTCATTAAAATGAAGAAAAAATCAACACAAAGAGACATAACTAATTTTATTAGAAACTGCATTTTTAATTCACAAAGACAATTGTTTTTGTCAAAATCACCAGCTCAGTAACTAAATCAAGCAGCCTCCTTAATTTCAACTAGCACTTCTGAAATCGGACATGGAACATTGTTCTTCAGCTGCATGATAAAGAATACCCAACAAATATTATTTTTATAAACACAGAACATTTATAAGGTGTAGACAAACTAATACTACATAAATATGTGAACTGTCAAAGAACTGAACACAGGGAGAACATATATACAAAGCAAACTAAACGACACTGGTGGTGCTAAATTGCTAACTTAGTTAATTTAATTAAGAGTAATTAAGCCTTTACGTGGGCAATAAAAGAGCTGACATCATCCTGACATTACTCCTCTTAGAAGAAAAGGTTCTATATAGAACCTTAAAAGGTTCTATCAGCGCTACGTATTTGGAACCCCTAAAAGGTTCTATACAGAACCCTTTTTAAGGGTTCAATAATAATAACGCTTTAGGGTTCTTTGCAACCAGGAAAATGGTTCTATATGGAACCTTTTGGGTTCATTCATTATCATTCATTTTGTCCTTTCTGGGTTAAATATTTAATGTTATTGACAAACATCAAGACCTTAAAATGTATTTATGAATGCATGTGAATGATCACAAAATTCAAGATATGGGGGTTGGAAAATACATATTTTATATGTAATTTTACATATATTACATATAAAATGTATATTAATATAATTTTATGTAGTTAATCAATATCACACGAAAAGTGCCATTACAGTTTTTCTCCTCCAAAAATTTAAACGTGATATTAAGTTTGTCATGATGTGGTTTTGTGTCTTGTCAATTTGTCAACATGACATCACGACTTTTGCGTAAACATACACGCCACTTTCGAGTCAAGTGGCGTGTTATCTCTATGCATTTTGAGCTATCCGCGTGTATTCGTGTGTATGCGTGTGTGTCTACGCCATTAACGTCCGAGTGATTCCGCGTGTCTGTACACGCCGTCAAGTGTCCAGTCATAAATGCCATTAACCCCAGTGACGGTTAAGTTTAGGGATGGGGTTGAGGTAAGTCATATCTTTTTTTTCCCTAGGATGGTAAGGAAACGTTCATAAATGCCATTAACCCCAGTGACGGTTAGGTTTAGGGACGGGGTTGAGGTAAGTAATATATTTATATAACGTTAAGTCAACGGCGTTCATAAACACGCTGAAAGGCGATTATGCGTATTGATAGCACGCCAAAAATGGAAATACGAATTGGCGTGTCATACACACGCTACTTCATGAGATCAGTCTGCAAATTGTTATCAGTGGTTCCCTGTCTAGTAACTATCCCAGGTGTTTCTTATTTCTCACGCCCCCTTGTTACCTTGCCTAGCTCGTTTGTCCCTATTATTTAAGCCCTGTGTTTCTGCCTTGTCTTTGTGAGTTCTTGTTTAATGTCAGATGGTTGATGTTGGTTGTTCCTGAGTCTAAAGTCTAGTCTGTTTAAGTCTGTTTGAGTTTTTGAGTCTGTTAAAGCGTGTGCTGCACTTGGATCCAGCGCCTCCTTGCTTCAACCGCACTATCACCGTCACAGAAGAACTCACCGCATCGTGATCCAGCAGCCATGCCTCTCTGGAGTCCAGACGTCCAGATTCTTCGTCTCCGTCAAGAGAATCGGACCGTATAACAGTACGTCACGGAGTTTCTTGAACTGGCTCATCTCACGCAAATGAGCACCCAGTGCTTGAAGATCTTCCGCGGGGGATTCCGGAGAGGAACCACTCCGGTCTCTGATGACCGAACCTGATCCGCACGGGTCTTTAGAGTGGTATATTGACCTGGCCATGTTGTGAAGCAGCTCTGCGTTTACTGTGGGCACGGATGAGAGCAAGCAGCGAGAGTCTGCGCTTTGCGTCAGCCCAGCCGAGCCCGCGACTCACGTCAGCCCAGCCCAGCCGAGCCCACGACTCACGTCAGCCCAGCCGTGCCCGTGTCTCACGTCAGCCCAGCCGAGCCCGCGCTTCACGTGAGCCCCGACGAGCATGCACTTCACTCAAGCCCCGCGAGTAATGAATCTCCAGTTCAAGTGAGTGATGAATCTCCAGTTTAAGTGAGTGATGATGAATCTCCAGTTCAAGTGAGTGATGATGAGTCTCCAGTTCAAGTGAGTAAATCTTCAGTTCATGTGAGTGATGAGTCTTCAGTTCATGTGAGTGAGTCTTCAGTTCAAGTGAGACGCCGTCGCAAGAGGAGAAGGAGGACTCGTTCGGTTCGCCAGGCCCCGGTGAGCATACCCAGACTTCTCGCCCTGCCGGCCTCACCCTGCCGGCCCCGCCTCTGCGCCTCGCCCTGCTGGCCCCGCCTCTGCGCCTCGCCCTGCCTGTGTCCTTCAAGCTCTGTTCAAGCTGTGTCCTTCAAATCCCTGCGGATTTACCCAAGTATTTCTTTTTTGGTGGGGGGGCAGTAGGTACCCTGTGAGGGCCATGGAGGCGATGCAGACATGGACCTCGCCTCGTCCTGCTCCGCCCTCGCCTTCGCCTCGTCCTGCTTCGCTCTGCGCGGGCCTGGCCCTCCATCCCTCCTCCAAGACCGTCTCCGCTTCACCGCCCTCCTGAACTTTTTGTGGTTTTTATGGGCGTCAGGAGCCGCCCATATAGGGGGTGGGCTATGTCATGATGTGGTTTTGTGTCTTGTCAATTTGTTATCAGTGGTTCCCTGTCTAGTAATTATCCCAGGTGTTTCTTATTTCTCACGCCCCCTTGTTACCTTGCCTAGCTCGTTTGTCCCTATTATTTAAGCCCTGCGTTTCTGCCTTGTCTTTGTGAGTTCTTGTTTAATGTCAGATGGTTGATGTTGGTTGTTCCTGAGTCTAAAGTCTAGTATGTTTAAGTCTGTAGTCTGTTTGAGTTTTTGAGTCTGTTAAATAAAGCGTGTGCTGCACTTGGATCCAGCGCTTCCTTTCTTCAACCGCACTATCACCGTCACAAAGTTAGTTACTACAACAGTTTAATAAACAATTTAATTACAATTACAAAATGTTGCAGAATGTCACAGAGCTACCCTCAGTTCTTTGTGAACCCTTGTTAGCCCTTCCACAAAACACATGAACACATACTTGGTTTTTAAAATACTCTTTATTTACCTTAGTGTACCAGTGACTTGAGAGATGGATTATCCACACAAATATATTCACAACTATACTGTTGTGTCTCAGACTGGCCACCTGAGCACTAACCTTGAGGAAATTTAAAGTTTGTTACAGATTGTTGATTGTCACCTGGAGCAGCATACATGGTGGTGGCCATCTTGATTTGGGTAAAAGAATGGAATGGACTTTTCTCATGTTTTTTATACCTGTGCTGTGTTGCATCATAGGAAGTGGGAGATACCAAGTATGGTGGGAATGGAAGGGGAATTGGTTGATGTTAATGTGTACTTCCTTTAATTATTGAGCCGAAGGGATGGGGGACTGGAGGAGCAGCCCGAAAGTCCACTGCGGAAGCAGAATGACGAGAAATCAAAGGCAATTAGGCCACCTTCATCACCCAACCACCCCACCCAGCCCCAGAGTGTGCACCCTGATTTTAGTTTGTGAACCACTACTGCCCTAGGAAGATCTCCCACTTAGAAGTACGAAATGGAATGGGTGGCTGTAGGTTGCCAAATACATAGATTAAAAATGTATTCTTTTCATTTTGGTCCATAATTGGCACCAAAAAATGTGATTTTGTTTTATTTGTCATGCACAATAGATTCTGACAATTTTAAAACAAAAATCAGCTTTGTGTATTTATGACATCAACTACTTCTTTATTTTTTTAGAAACAGGAGTAAATTTAAATGTTATATATGTATTGTATTTTTCATATTTTAGTATAGTACAGCACAACTATAACACTTCCAGTAGGCTGTCAACACTGGAAAATCATGAATACCCCATGCATCTATAAAAATTTTGGTTTTGTGCTTGTGTTTCCATACTCTGACTACCCCTATTATTCATAACTCAATCAATATTCAGAACCAGGTTCAGTTATTTTTTTTTAAAGTGAATAAAACAGATTGACTTACCCAACAGGGAACCAACAACCTGTCCTTCTAGCTCAACACAATCAATGAATGATGGGGAGTTATAACAAATTCACAAATGTATTTTCACACATGAGCACAGATAAAATAAACAGAGTGTGCTAAATCAATTCAGTCTGCAAAGATTCACATGAAGTTCTTTCGGTAACACTTTAGAATAAGGTTCCTTCGTTAATGAATGACTACACAAGAACCAATGAGTAACACAATATTAACAATCTAATAACTATTATTAACAAGAAACGCGCAGATGAAAGTGGTAGTTCAGTATTAACCAAAAAAAAAAAGTTTATTAACAATCTAGTAACTACTATTAACTAAAAAGAATCACTGATTAATGAATTAGTAAGCAATAGCTCACAGATGAAAGTGGTACTTGATACTTCCCTGGGATTATTCATTATTTGGATCCGTATTCTAAAGTGAAGGTCATGGGAACTAACTAGAAATGACTCAAGTGTTACTACATGACCTAGTCATGATTTGTGCAACCAAACACAAAACTCATTTTAAATGTTTGATATTTTTGCTGAACTTTTAAATAGAACATTTCTTTAGAAGTATGTAGTAAGTAGCGCTTTGATCATAGTTAGTTCCCATGATCTTCACTTTAGAATACGGAACCAAATAATTATATATATATATATATATATATATATATATATATATAAATCCCTGCATGCTATTTGGGTGGCTGATGACTCAATATGTTCCAGAACTCACCATGACTCTAGTGATTCAATGCCAATCGGTAATGCCGGAAAATTGGCCACAGGACAAATAAGGTCCCAACAACTGCATTTAAAAATACATTCTTTTAAAATAATTCACTTGATAAATAGACAGCATCTGAGGCAAATTATTAACAGCTTTCCCAAATCATCATGTAATAGTCTGCTAGGCTATTACATAATGATAATGTAAAACATCTTGTGTATTTGTTTACAGTAGCAGTTAAAATGTTTATATAGTGCTAGTCATTTGTCTTACATTGGTTATTTATTCGTTTTCCATGAGTTTCTTGTTATTTAAAGGGGTGATGAACTGAGATATCAAATTTTTCTTGAGCTTTTGACATCTAAGAGGTCATCATATTATAAGAATATCCTGTAAGTTTCAGAACTGAAAACGTCCTTATGAGTCCAATAAAAGCTTTTATTGACACCAGGCTCAGCAAACGACTCCTTTTTAAAAGTGGGGAACTATGACATCAAAGAGGATAAAACACCACTCCTGCAGAAGAAGATAAACACCTACTTCAACATGGCCGGTTTAGCCCCGCCCACCGATTCGCGCACACGCATAGCTAAATAACATAGGCCTACCTCGTGATGACAAACTGGATCGAGCTACCGAGCAATACAGAATATTGTGCAGTGCCTGGTTGTGGAAGAAGACGCTGCATATGCTTCTTCTGGATTCCAATAAGATAAACTTTATTTTAAATGACGTTACAGCTGATGAGGGTAAAACCATCTGTTCGCTTCATTTCACTGAGGATTGTTTTGTAAACAAGACTGGATTTGCAGACGATTAGGAGTAAAGAACAGTGCTGTGTCGTCTATATTGGATCAGACAGGAATTGTGCAATACACAGACTCTGGGTCGAACATGTATGGGCGAATAGTTCCGGTTGCCATTTTACAACATTGGACGTTTTCAAAACACTTTTACTCACTTACACGCAGGGGCGTCGCAACCGTGGGGGATGTGGGTGTTTTAACACCCACACTTTTCCCGGTGAGAGTGTTCAACACCCGCACTTTTTCTGCCGTTTTTCCGCAGTTTTACACAAACGCCTTCCTACAGTCGCTCCTCCGTTTCTCTGGCGCTCAGTGTGTGTGCGCTCGCTGCGGCTGTCTCCTCTCAAACATGACACAGGCTTTGAGTGTGTCCGGCTGATGATTGGCTGTTCTGCCTTAAGTCCCGCCTCTCTTGATGTGTTAGATGTATCGGTCAGCTCGTGCTGAGGAGGCGGGAACTTATGGTTGTTTACATCTCCCTTTTCCAGGTACTTTGAATGAGTGTTTATGCTTTCGAGGTTTTTAAATAAGCTTGATATGTGTTTGGGAAGATGTTATGTTTATGTTTTATTGACATGTCCAGTGTTTTCATTATTATATTTCGTATTTTTGGATAAACAGTACAAGACTTGCGTTAGGCATTCTGTTTGTAATGCTGCGTGATTTGAAAAAAAAAAAAAAAAAACGCGCTCCCCAGACAGCAAACTGACATTGAATCAACGTGGAAACGACGTCTCTCATGACATTGAAACAACGTTGATTTGCTCATCGAATTAACGTTGAACCAACGTCAGACGCGGCATTCTTCAAAGCTAAATGAAATCGAAAATTGGTTTGCTTTCATAACGTTGAAACAACGCGTTGATTTCAAGTTGATTTTCCGTTAGTTTTGAAAGAATGACGCATCTGACGTTGGTTCAACGTTAATTCGATGAGCAAAACAATGTCAGATCAACGTTGTTTCGATGTCATATTTCCACGTTGATTCAATGTCAGTTTGCTATCTGGGTCTTTGCTCACGATCAGCATGGTGTTCTGTGTTTTCTCCTAAATAAAAGCTCAAGGGTTTATTTCTTACAAGTGAAGAAATTAGGACAAAAGTATTGTAATTTTGATAGCGTAATATAGAATATAATGACAGACTCTATATCATAACTATAAAGATGTTTGACCCCTCTTTAGGTAATCTACAAGTCAATGCTTTTTCGTTGTTCAATGTGCACAGGCCTGGGTCGAATCCAGTTGAAGCTCTTAATTTTGAGCTCTCAATGTGCTCCAGATTGATGCATTTAACCTTAAAATGTACCAAATTTTCTTGCGGGGGAGCATGCCCCCGAACCCCCCTAGAGGGACAGGGGTCTACGGGGACAGGGGTCTACGTAACATGCCCAAATTTAAATGACACATCCATCCCCCACACTTTTCAAAAGCTTGCTACGCCTCTGCTTACACGGATGAGGTAAGTTGAAAAACTCTATGCAAAACTGTTATCCACTCACAGCAATGGGCCTTTACTTCCAAGTCTTCAGTGCGAAATGCCCATAAAAACGTTTCTGAGCTGGTCTCAAAGCTAGGGTAGAAAATAGCTTATTAGTAATTCATTTTGATGTTTTTGAATGCAAAAACCAAGCAAACGTCATAAGTTCACCTCAGAAAATAATATAATAAAATTTAAAAAGCCGGTAACACTTTATTTTACGACTCGCAAACAACTGTGTAAGTACACTGAAATTACGGTGTACATTTCTGTAATTTATAGTGTACTTCCGTGTAGGTATAAGGGAACAATATGTTAAGTTTGGGGTAATAAAGGGGTAACAAACACCACTTTAATTTACAGCCCGCAGGAGTTACACTTACCCTGTAATACGCAGAACAAGGGGGTAACAAAGCTACTTGCTATGTAGCAATACGAAACAACATTATTTGCACTGTAATTGCAGAGAAAGGTACTGTTATAAAAAAAAAATCGTTTTAATTACACAGTATATTTGCCCTGACATTTAAGTGTTATTGCAATTCAATGGTATAAGGTAAGTACTAATTACCACATGGTACGGTCTAAATTAAAATCATAGCACAAACAAATTATTTTGACTTAACATTAAGTAATCTAGTAAGAAAAGCCAATAAATGTAATTTTTATCATAGTATATATGTGTATATATATATATATATATATATATATATATAACCCCCAGATGTCAAAATTACCCTGTAACATTGCACAAGAACATATTTTTCCAGAAATGTGATACATTTTATAAACAACAGACGTACAATTTTTGCCTGGAATATATTAACAGAATAGGTACCTGTTATTTTTTTTAACTAATTAAATAATTTGCTTGTATTTGCTTGTGTTACCCCTTTATTACCCCAAACTTAACATATTGTTCCCTATACTTACACGGAAGTACACTATAATTACAGAAACGTACACCGTAATTTCAGTGTACTTACAAGGTTATTTGCAGGGTGTATATCTGTTTGTTACCCCTTTATTACCCCAAACTTAACATATTGTTCCCTTGTACTTACATGGAAGTACACTATAATTACAGAAACGTATACCGTAAGTTCAGTGTACTTACACAGTTGTTTGCGGGTCGTAAAATAAAGTGTTACCTTTATTCATTAACAAAGGAACCATATTCTAGTGTGTGTGTGTGTGTGTGTGTGTTTAAAGAATAAAAACAAGTTCCTTATCTCTGTTGCCTCAGGGTGGGAATTAAAACATTGGGGTGTACACGTACATGAGGAACGGCTTCCAAATTGCTCTCATTACTGGATGCATTCACTGTGGCGACCTGCTAGTTCTAAAATTCACACGTATCCCTGAAATGAGCAAACGTGTACCATGACCACCTTTGAACATATGGCTGACAAATATGTCTCTGCCTTTTATTTTAGGCTTGAATGAGTCCAACTGCTTTTTGAGACAAACTGACATTTTGTTTGGTGTTGCAAATCATTTCAGTCAAGCACAACATCTCAGTGGAGAGTGGTTGAGCTCTGATAAAACAAATCCTGTCGCGGCTAACATTTTTGAAAATGAAACCTGGACAACAATGACAGTTTACATTTAGTACAAAGAGCAATAGAAAAATGATCTATCAATAAATAAAATATCACAAAATCAGGAAAACAAATACTTTTGTCTGTGTCGCGTAACAGTAGATCAACTGATTGCATCTCAAGGTTCATTTCAGTCATACTTAGCTTAAGGAATCAGTGCCCAGAATTTTTTAATATATAATGAGAGTAAAGAAATTCAGTCCTGGCTCACACAACTGTTATACACTATAATCCATCGTTATAGCTTCATAAGACCTCTATCTCCAAAGAATTTGTTATAAATTGCCCAAGCCCTAGAACAACAAGTTTTTATTAGAAATCAAACTATGTGAATAAGCCCTTATAATCCTATTCAATCAGTTTTTGGTTCTACATTTTTTTTTTGTCTGACTGAGTACAATGGATTGCTGACAACATGAGAACACAATGCTAAATACAAATAATAAAATGTAACAAACAATATTCTCTTAACACTTAGTCCAAGGGAAGAAGGTAGATCAAATCAATCAAAACTAACTCTAACGTTAGCTGGACAATAACTTTATTCTAGAGCTGTTGTAAAGCCCAAACTTTAATTTCCTATTATCACTGTAAAGCTGAATTGAAACAATCTATGTTGTTAAAGGGCATATTGCAGGTTAGAGGACACAACGAGTCAATGCATAGAAAAATAGAAGCTTATACAGAAGCTTCTGGAGTCGTTTTTTTTTCCGCGTCTGAAAATGGGCGTGGCTGGCAGGCGTGACGCAACGAGCTGGAGAGCGGTTGCTTCACACAAATGAAAAACAATGGATCACAATGACATTTCGGACGCAGAGGAAATACTGGTATGATGGACCAAGCCATAAAGTTATGAGCCTGCTATGCTAAAGAGAGCAGGGACAGGCCAGGATAATGTTAGACAGAATGGTCAGAGACAAATTGAGTTATGGTGTGAGGAGAACCAGTGGAGAACAGGACAAGTGTCTTTTGGTGAGAGACGCCCTTATAGATATACACGTTCGCTGATGATATACACTGTTCTCACAGTATTGTACAGGGCCCGGTTCCCCAAAAAGTTCTTATCTCTAAGTAGTTCTTAACCTATTCCTTAACCTCTCTCTTAACCTTATGGCACGGTTCCCGAAAAGTTCGTACGCTAAGTATATCTTCTGTAAGTCACACTTTCGTAAGGTTGGTCTGGACCATTCGTAAGCTCTCTCTTAGTGTTGTTTGAGCTCAAGACACTAGTTGCCGTGACTGTGCAGCAGTCTTTAGAAACTTTCACACATTTTCAAAACTATTTCACCTTTTGTCAAAACTCTACACTCAATTCCCAAAACTTCCTACACAAAATGCAAAATGCCTCCTTCAAAAATGTAACTGCATTCAAAATGCCATTAACACGTCAGAATGAAGCATTTCCATCAAATGGCAAACACTTATTTCATAATAGAGCATTTTTTGATACACCATGTAAACATTGTTTTTTCTAAATCTAAAGCTCTTCAATACGCTTATGATTACATTTCAATACAATGTTCTAGTGAAAGTAATCTTCTGAGAGGGGTAACAAGTACACTATAATCACCAATTCAATGTAGAAACAGAAAATATTCTTTAGGCCAAACATTACTGTTGTGTACAGTATACAACAAAACCATAAACATATGTAAACCAAAAGTATATTCTTTATAATACAGTAAAGGACACAATTGAGTCTGTGGTGGTCTCTGTCCACTGTTGGCATCTATTGTTCGAAACAGGTAATCTGACCTTTGACCTATTCTAGGCAGTAAAGCAGTGATTGGTTAGTGATCAGTAAAACAATTAGAGTTTGCACATATGAGGAGTGTTTGCGTGACCTGGTGAATAATTGTAGCATTTTGATTGGTGTTTTTGGAAAAGAAAAGCCAAAGTCAATTCTTGCTAGATGTTTTGTGTTTTAGGTAGAGAATTGTGTGTAGTGTTTTGAAAAAAAGTCTTTTGTGCAATTGAAAACTGAGTCAAAGGCTGAGAAATAGCTTATGGATTTGGAGATTTGATGTGTAGGTTTGCACTTTGAGTGAGAGGTTTCAGGGCCGGAGTGGGACTCATTTTACCCACATGCCCACTTTAGTTCCCCACTGACTATACAGTTATTATTATTATTAAGCTCCTGCATTGGGTATGGGTTCACATCCCGTCCCTGTGCGTTGAGCCGACCAGATGAACCAGTTCTTTCCAGTGCCGGCGATCTTGTGCCAGCTGCTCTGCATCCTCCATAGCGACTCCGTGTTGTTGGAGGTCACCCGCAAGGACGTCAAGCCATCGGGTGCGAGGCTTACCTCGTGGTCGTCTCCAGCCTGCAGCTCTCGGATCAAACTGGAGAATGGCTCTTGTCGGATGGTCAAGAGGGAGACGGAGGACGTGGCCGAGCCAGCGGGTACGGCGTTGCGCAGCCAGACAAGATGCTCTGGGCTGGCGCGTGCGGGCTCTAAGCACTTGACTATACAGTAAAATAATATAATTAAAACCTCAGTATATAAGTCTGCAATAGTGCACTCTTCTGTACAGCCTTGTAATTCATTGTATTTTGCAAAAAATATAATTTTCTATTCAGTGCAAAAGCAGGGTTTTATAAATACAGAGGTCCCAAAAGTGATCTTGGGTTCGGGGGCATATTAAAGCAAGGCTATTGCTTTACCTCTCCTCTCTTATCTCCATCTCCTTCTCTCGTTCTTCTTCTCTCAGTCTCTTTATCTTTACCTGTAAACATCCCCTTCCTGAAGCTGAGCTTTGATAGATGTTTAGTTTTGCCACTTGCATCCTATCTCGTGAAGCTTTGTATTGGGATTTGCGAGCAGCTCGCGCTTCTGCGAACATAAATCCCGCTTTGATCGGTCATCTCAAACATTTTGACATATCACAAATTGGTAATTTAATTAATAGTCTCTATTTTACTGATAACTTAAACAATGTTAAAATAAATGTTACTCGAATAATTTGAGGAATGTTTAATTTGCATAGAACATGTTATCTTTCTTAACGCCGTAATAAACCTTCACGTGAAGTGGAAAATCGATTCCTGAGCAATCGATGCCAACTAATTCAGCACCTTCACTTGGGACAGCGCCTTTGTAACGTCGAACGTAAGAGGAGCGAGTTAAGAAGCTTTCTAAGGGACACTTCGGGGAACACACTTAGGAACATAGACAACTTTGGTAAGATATGTCTTTTTGAGTCTTCTTAGCGCGCTAAGAGTGAGCGTTATCGAGCGTTAACATGCCAGCAGACATTAGTGTGTTTAGGGTAGATTTATACTATTAAATGTATAAAAACTACACTTGAGTATATTTCTATTGTACTAAAAGCATACAGGTACGAAGACAACTCGAGCGACAAAACCTTTGTCAACCTCCGACAAAAGTAGAAGATGGATTGAAAGAGACCGGCTTGTCCTTCATTCCAAACCCCAACACAAACTCCACGCAAGACAAACAAAATGAAACTTTCGTCTAGTGCCAGGTGTCGGAATAAGACGAGAGTCAACATCGGGAAGGCTTTCAACAAATGGAGAGATCTCCGGTCTGCTCTAGGGCTCAAACGGGATCCTATACAAAGTAATAACTTATATTGTTCATGAACGTCTTTCCATAATAATACAATCATAAGTGGATACAGTAAGCACATAAAACAGTTCAACATGGAGATAGATGGAACAAATAACGAAGTTTTCTACTACCCCCGTTTTCCCCTCACACATAACTGTGTAATTTACTCAAATGCCTTTCCTTTCATATATTTAAAATGACTTGCCGATTTATAACTTTATTACCTCTGAAGACATTATGACTGTAACAAAAGATGTGTGTGGCTGATGCTCCTTTGGTTATGAACAGCTCGTGTAAGCGTGTGTGTGCGTGTGGTCCATGAGTGTGCACACCTCTGGTTGTAGTTTCACTTGTCGCCAGAGGGGGCATAGTTCTACAAAAACTCAGAGATATGCGCTATGCACCTTTAAGTGCAGTGTGAAAAACCCCATTGACAAGAACAGAACAAGGTTTAACAAACCATGACATATATAACTGTTAGTTTTTCTGTTTTTTTGGAATATTAATGCTACGTATTTTTGATGAAAAAAAGTAACTCTGAATAAACAGTCAAGCATGTGTACTTCCAATCGTCGGATCGAACCTTATTATTCTAAGCATACAATCTACAGAAGATTTGAGTCGAGGCTCTCCGTGGTGCCTCCTCTTCAATACATCTTTCATATGGCTCTTCAATAGCACTGGGGATCTTCTCTGTTTGGCTGTCAACTTTTGTTCTTGAAAGGGAGAATCTCTTCATGAAAGTGAAAGTCATAAGCAGGTCTCTGATTGTAGATGTGTAGAAAGTGTAATAGACACACAAAAGCCAATAAGTTAAAAAAGGAATTAATTTAAAGAGACTGAATAATTGTTGTACCAACTTCATTAACATATGACAATCAATGGCTTTCTGATTACTTCGCGTAGCTACTTCACTGATAATTCATCACAATGTTTGCTGCATTCAAGATTTTCAAGTTAGACATAAGGCTTTTCTGTTTTATACAAAAAAGAAAACATCAACATTTTACTCTCACTCAGTGTTCATTTATCAGATGCAAATTAAGACAAATTAAATGACCGAACCCCTTTAAATGGGCCCCTATTATGGAGGTTGAAAGGGTTAGTTCACCCAAAAATGAAAATTCTGTCAGTATTTACTCACCCTCATGTTTTTCCAAACCTCTGTGTTTATTGGTTCTGCTGAACACAAAGGAAGATATTTGGAAGAATGTTTTAATCAAACAGATCTCATTCCCCATTGACTACCGAGTCAATGGGGAATGAGATCTGTTTGATTAAAACATTCGTCCAAATATCTTCCTTTGTGTATAGCAGAACAAATAAACACATAGATGTTTGGAACAACAAATACTGACAGAATTTTCATTTTTGGGTGAACTAACCCTTTAAAAATGACCTTTCGTGTAGTGTGTAACATAGCTCTAAAGTGACATCCTGCAAAGTTTTAAATCTGAAAGTGTGCCGTATATAAAGTTATTCAAAAGTAAGAGTCGACTCTGAGTCAATGAAATTAATCGAGTCATTTCGTCAACCCGAAACGTTAGCATATTGCCCGCCCACTTATTGTGCATGCAGACACTGGGAAAAACTTGAATCTCAAACCTGCAGGCTGATTCCTATGGATACATCATGTCGAGAAGACCCTGAGCTCTACAATGTGTGGGAAGCTAAAGCCATTTTTTTTCACTGCCCAAGCAGTATAATCTAAACTTTTGGGGTGTTCCCATTTATTTTACTGACGACTGCTTCTCAAATCTATGAGTTAAATGCAGGAATCGCAAACCGCTTGCTCTTGAAAGATGGTGTTCAAAATACTAGTTTTGAGTTTGATATTGTGCTGGTCTCCTGCTAACTGGCTAACTCGCATCATTACTGTCTTACTGAAATACTTCTGCTGATCTGCTGTGGGCAGAGATGTATAGACCATTTCACAAGATGTAAACAACACTGGTCCAGAAGCACTTCCTGTTTCAGTTTGAAACTGTTTTCTTTATTTCACATGTAAAGAAAACATCTTAAAGATGTTTGTTTAACTTTTTGATTCTTTTTTAAATGTTCTGTTGGTTGTATTTTATCCCAGCTTTTATGTAGTGTTGTTGACTGAAACAGGAAGTGCTTCCCCAGACAGCAAACTGACACTGAATCAACGTGGAAACGACGTCTCTCATGACATTGAAACAACGTTGATTTTGCTCATCGAATTAACGTTGAACCAACGTCAGACGCGGCATTCTTCAAAGCTAAATGAAAATCGAAAATTGGTTTGCTTTCATAACGTTGAAACAACGCGTTGATTTCAAGTTGATTTTCCGTTAGTTTTGAAAGAATGACGCGTCTGACGTTGGTTCAACGTTAATTCGATGAGCAAAACAATGTCAGATCAACGTTGTTTCGATGTCATATTTCCACGTTGATTCAATGTCAGTTTGCTATCTGGGTCTAGACCAGTGTTCACATCTTGTGAAATGGTCTATAGTAATGAAGTAGAACTACTTAAGAACTGTACTTAATTACTAAAATGCTGTATCTGTACTCTACTAGAGTATTGTTTTTTCTCATACTTCTACTTTTACTTCAGTAGATATTCTCGATGAATTTAATACTTTTACTTCGATATTTTTTTAATGTTCTGCTAGTTACTCGTTACAATTATAAAATTTTTACGAATCATTCCTTGCAAGTTGGCTTTCATGCTGCCTAAATCACACGCCAGTTGTATAGGGTAATGGTATTGATTGACACATTGACAACTAATCCAGTGGTTGTCCTGCAATGACATTTTTTGGCGGCTGCCAAAGCAAATTTGTATCCTGCCAAAGCACCTCATTTGATTGCTAGTTCAAACTTTTGACTGCTTTCTTTAATAATTACATGACACAATACTTGCACTTTTACTTTTAGTACTTAAGTAGTGAATTTTAAAATAAACTATACTTGCAATACTTAAGTACAAAAAATGTTGAATACTTTAGTACTTCTACTTGAGTGTGGTGTTTAAAGAGCACTTCAACTTCTACTCAAGTCACTTTTTTGATAGAGCACTTGTACTTTTACTCAAGTCCGGGTTTCTAGTACTTTATACTCTGGCTGTGGGCCACTATTACCTAAAACTTTGTATATTAATGCAGATTATCTGTCGTTCGCACTACTTTGAGGAAATGTTTGTTTTACCAATCTTAATGTTTCATCAGATCCTTCACTCTAGAGCTTGGCTTATGTACATTGCATAATGTGCAGTTATTGATACACTTTCAGTGTATTCACCGAAATATTATTATATTATTACATATTACTAATAAATACTATATATTAGAGAAATACTGTAAATAAATTACAAGTAAAAGAATCAATTTGTTGATGGACATTCTGATGGTGAGGAATTACAGTTGCAACATCTCATAATCCTCAAACTGAGTTGTGTAGCTATCACTGTGAATCGTCCTGCTCAAGCCGTCCTTGAATTTCATCTTCAGACTCGTGCTCACATTTATATGGTCAAATCAACGTCATTGTTCGTTACCATGTTTAGTTTACGGTATAGGAAGCCTCAGGACAAGCAGAGCTGACGTTGTTATGGCAATGAGCATTTTTGTTTTCGACGTGCTGTACACGGCCAATCACAACAGACTGAGCTGTCTGGCCAATCAGAGCAGAGTAGCTTGTGGAAAGGAGAGTTCGGAGCCATTCTAAAGAGAGCCTTGGCACTTCCTATTAGTCCCATTGTGTATCATCTTGGTTGCAGTTCCATTAGAATTCCACTGGAGGTGATCGCAGGCGAGTGCAGAATGAATGGGAGTCTATGGAGCTAAACGGCTAAATGTGTCTCTTTCTCCTGCTTGTCGTTGAATCAACATAGATTTTATTGTTGATTCCGCAAGTTCAGTAAAGATTATAGGCCAAAAGTCGAATGAAAGAGTACTAATGTCCTTTCGATTTCTTACAGGTTAGGCCGTTGTTGGCCGGAACACGTTAGCATTCTGCTATTGTGTGACGTCATCACATTTTTTTACGGATTTTTAGAACAGATAAGTGAACTTAAAAATGCAATTTTCAGCTGAGTGTATTATTTTAGCCCTCCCTTTTGAACACAACTTTCAAATTACTTGACAAAAAATTACATCCTGAGAAAAGTGGATTTCTGGGGGTTTCTAAACCCCATAGATACCCATTCATTCTGCACTCGACCACGAGTGCCCCCGCATGGACAGAGACGTGTTACTGCAGCCAGTCCAGAAACCGTAAGTATCCAGCCAGTGCCAATTCTCTTCAATTAGACATTCTGTGGAAGAGATTTAGAGGGATTGAAATAGTAAGTGAAATAGCCTTTAAAATGACTTAAATTGCAATGAGTCAATAATGATTGGTTCAAATAAATGCTCAAAATCAAGTAATCATTTGGTTTTATTGAACAACACTTATATAGAAACATAATGAAGGTATATTCTGTGCTGGTGTAGATTAATAAATAATTTACGTAACAAATCTGGTGAAATGGCACACACTCTGTTTCCATATGATCGTTATAAGCAACCCAAACTCATAATGGAAGCTGAGACTCTCTCCACACATGTAAATGATTGTAAATGAACAGTGCCACACTTTACTATGAAACATAAAGCACGTCAGCCTTTATATGTATTCCCAAATGCCCATTATTGGAAACTCAATCAAACAGCACATACAGAGACCGAGTTTGCGTGTTGCATTGATGAGCATTTAATGTCAACGGAGCCGCTCAGGCATGTAATCAAAGCATTGTGCTTTACTCTGAAACCTGCAGTGTGTGGATTTATTTAATTGAATTTAAAATTCAACCGGCCAAAGAGGTTTATGGGAGTGACTGGGTTGGTGTGGTGTTAATGAGATGAGATGTTTTCTCATGTGTTGGTGTATGTGTAAGCAGCACCAGGTCGTCAATAAAATGCAAGAGTTCCTCAAAAATTCATAAGGAATAAATATGAATAAAGACTGTTTCAGACTGGAGTGTCCTTGGTATTTAAGGTGTCGGTTTGTCTTCTGTTTTGGAATCAGACTCTGGCTCAAAGTGCACGGCGAGCATAAGAAGTTTTCTAATCAATTCCGTTCGTAGTGTTGAAAATGATTTAAATATGCAAAACTATTACCCAATCATAACAGTGGGCGTTTACTTCCAAGTCTTCAACGAGACACACCTATCGAAACGGAGTGTTTCAAAGAGAGGGTCAACAACCGGAGTGAAAATAGTCTTCTAAATTAGGATTAAGAGGGCAATAAGAGTGAATTAAATATTTCTAATGTTAGCTGATGGCAGTGTCACTTTTATATAATAATAATAACCCTTCAATTTAGATGTCTAGATAGAAGGTCAGTGTATGCAGGGCCATATTACCCAAATGAACATTTGAAAGGGGCTAGAGAAATCATCAGATCTTACCACTGTCATTGTAAAGTCAAATTTACTCTGGACGTGATTAAAACCTTAATAAAACCTTAAAGTCACAGTGTCTATAGGTTTGTGTTAGGTTTGTATTTGTACTGCAGTATCCAACCATATCAGGCAGCATATCACTGTCTGTCTGCACTCCTGATGGTAGTCAATGCATCATTGCTAATGTAAAAGTTCTACTTGCACAACTCTGCGTGGGTTTTTTTGAATCAGCATCAACCAGCATGGAGGCAGGTTTGTTAACAAGCAGGCTACAGACCACAGCATACTATGCATGACTACAAATATGTGGCCAATGCTTGATGAAGTAGAGTAGCTCAAAAATGACAAAGATAAGTGGTCAAATACAGTATGTGATCAAACATCTCTAGTTCAAATATGAACATTGCACAGAAATCCTGTCATGTACAAGGCAGTTGTCATCAAAATCAAACCAGAGATCAAATTATTGAGGGGACAGAATTGGCTCTTGGGCTGCTAGTTGTTTTTTTTTTCTTACTTCTCTACATCAAGTTACAAGAGTAAATGACCCAAACTTTCTTTCTTACAGTATTTAAACTTGTATGGATATATCACAGTCTCTGGTCATACACACACTGACTCTGTATGAAGCTCTTCACACCCACATCCTAGCACAAGAGAACACTTGAGTGGATTCACTACCCACTGTGCTCTTGGATTTACTTGAAGAAAAAGATGGAGATGCAATACTAACAAATGCAAAGGACAGTGCTCACATTTTTCCATGATCTTATTTTCCATCTTGTATTTTCAAATGATCTGATCACAAGTGGTCAGCCGAGACACATTACATCCCGTACATGACTTTCACAAGAGTATCTAATATGGCACACACATATGATTTATTGAATTAATCCATTTTGCTGGAAAGCAAGCGAATGGAAAGGATTCGAAAAGTTACAGCGATTTTAATCTGTGTGTTTTGCACAACAGCGCAGTCTCACCCCAAAAAGTCATTTAACTGACGTTTTGGGACGTCTTTTGACCATACGTCAATATTCATCTTTTTAGGGCCCCTAGATGAGGTTATGGGATCCTAACTCTACCCCAGACCTAAACCTAACCCTAAACCTAACCCTAAACCTAACTGACGTTAAAGGTAAAGCGTCAGTTGTATGACGGCCCGGGATCGCCATCTACCGACGTTTAAGGGGGCCCTAAAAAGGCGAATATTGACGTATGGTCAAAAGACGTCCCAAAACGTCAGTTATATGACTTTTTGGGATGAGAATGTGTTGTGCACAAATATAGCAAGTTGGAATCGACGTCATATAAGTGATAACACTCATGTGTTTGGTCAATGTGCAGTCTTGTCTAGTTGTCCGATCGCATTCGACCACATAAGCATCTACACTACAAATACAATCCAGTTGAATACATTTCCGAACACCTCTGGAAGTGGTTGAAAGTGGACAAGCACAAAACTTCTTAAACCCCATTTACACTATTTAGCATCATCTTGTGATCTGATCAACAACAGGTGTTTTAATACCAGGTGAGAATAGGGCCTTAAAGCATTGTCCCACTGACTTACTGTACTTGACCTTGGTTGGGGGAGAATTGGTTTGACAGAATTCTCATCATCTTCCTTTCTGAGTTCTGTCACACTCACAGACTAAACAACTGCCTCTGATATTTGTCTGTCGACCTCCGTAATTTATTCCAACACCCCATTTTGACAGTAATTCAACAGATTTGTTGAAATAACAGGGGCATTGGACAAACAATTCTTATAATGATGCAAAAACAAATGTTACAGGCAGAATTGGAATGCGGTTCATGGAGTTTACTCTGTGAATGCGTGCAATTGTGTTTGGCTCTGTGGATGTAATCTGTTCATATGCAGCTTTAGATAAAAAGCTAAACACAGACTCTTCTGTCTTATTAGTCATTTAACTGTAGGAGGTACCCAGAAAAAAAAAAAGTTTGATTACACAATAACCTTCGGGGAATCCGTGTCTTAGAGGAAAAACCAACCCAATCTCACAGGAAAATTGAACTGTTTTATGAGGTGGATGTGAAACCAGAATGCTCATTGTTATTTTAGTCAAGCACCTGAATGAAGCTAACAACGGCTGTGCTTCACATGATCTGTGTTTTTGTATTTTGATATCTGGCACTACATTTGAGCATTTAGGAGATGCCGAGGTACAAGGTATACAATGCATTCTCATCCTAGGGCGTCATATAGTGATGCTTTTGACAATGCGTATCCAACGCACATGGCACCCTTTAGCGTCAATATAGGACTGTAGGTCTGGGGTAGGGTTAGGGTTACACCACTAGGAGGCGCCTTCTGGCCCATATATATATGGGTCTCATATTGACGCTGACGCTGCCTTCACACTGGCAGTTGAAATCAGCTCCGATGCGGCTCCGAAACGAACGGAAGTCATTCATTTCCTATGGAGATTCGCAGAACGCATACGAATGGGTCCGAAGCGGGTCCGACCGAGTGCGAAGAAAATCGTGTCCGTTGGTCATCCGGATGCGTTCAAAAAATTTGAATTCTTGCGAAAAGTTACGGATGGTTTCTATCCGACAATTCCAGCGGAAGTTGAGCGTTGCTATGGTACTGATAAACAAATCTGAATTCTTAAAAAATAAATAATGATTTTATAACGATAAGTTGTCATGTCATTTTTTTTTTCATGGCTTTCTAACGTTATTAGGGCAGTTCATACAATTACATTGTAGGCAGACATTGAACTATTGACATTATACCACTACTATAGCACATTTTTTTTAGCCGATCTGACATGTCAACGTCCTGAGCAACTTTCCTCACGCAGCAGCCTTCATATTAATATCTCTATAAGCCTCATCAGAGAGATCATACAGAAATGACAGAATCAACCTTTCTAATCTCTCCGCCATCTTTGTTCTACCCGCTTCAGACGCTTTTCACCATGTAGTACGACGTCCGTTGGGGGCGTATTGCATTTTACGGAGCTGATTTCAACTGCCAGTGTGAAGGCAGCATAAAGGGTGCCATGTGTGTTGGATGTATCCCCACTGTCAAAAGCATCAGTATATGACGCCTTGGGATGAGAACAGGCTGAGGTATATCATGGCAAACTCATACAAACTCAGATGTCAAGTGACATTTTATGCATGTATATGTATGAGGTTTTTTAATTGAATGGTTGCTATTTTTAAGGACAGGTGTGTCTTGCCCTTGGAGGGTCACCTTCCCTTGTTTTGGCTCAAGGAATGCATGATAATGCATGTTATGTGAGAAAATGGTCCAGGATGTATCCATACTAAAATGTGACCTGCTCACAATCATATCAAACTAAATGTGGCTGAGATGAGTTGAGATGGATGTTGATATCGAGAATAAATGTCTTGGAGAACGCACATTCTACACTATTCTATCTACACAGTAGAATAAACATCTGTGCAGTTTTGACTATAGTGTCTGTTTGACTCACATTTTTACAAAGAATTATTGGTTAGGACTTTGCATATGGCACTTCATTGCTTTATGTGAAAGGTGGAGACTTCATACATGGCACCCTCCACACTTTATAACTAATTCGACACAATGTCCAGCTGCTCAGGCAAACAAATCCAAACGCACCATCTGTTACCACATGCCAGGATAAACGTCTTTGAGTTGTCGAGCAGATAAGGTTTTCCACACTAATCAATGTCTGTGGATCCCATTAGCTAGACATCATGCACATGGAATACTAATGGATCCAAATGCCACATTTGTGCATACGCAGGGGCGGCGCCAGAAAATTTTTAAGGCAGGTGCTGAGGGGGTGCTAGATCATTTACAGGGGGAGCTGCACAATTATATATATATATATATATATATTAGTTTTGCACGGTCCACCGATAAGCCTACTTCAAAAGTATCACGAAATTAAAAACCTAACGATACCTAAATTGATTAGAATTGATACTCATGAATAACCGCATTCCAGATTTGTAAGAAACGCTTCCAGTCCCTCCCTATGGTCTGTGTTTCTCCTCACGCACGCAGCAAAGAAGCGGCAGCTTCATGAGACATGCACGAGCACAAGTGATACTGTGGCCGCCGGTCAGTAGCGGAGATTTTACTCAGTAGCGGAGAAACACTCAGTAGCGAGTGTTTCGAGGCCGCGAGGGCCGTTCTGATATTTATACATTGCAAGTTCTTAGCAACACTATCCGGCGGCCTGTACACATCCAATCGCTACGGCGATAGACTGAAGCGCGAGCCGCAAAAGCCTACAACTTTCCCCCAACATAGATAGCATAAATAATTTGCAAGCTGCTAAAATAAAGCATACAAAACATCATCTAAAATGATCTATAGGCTATATGATTATAATCAGAGCACATGCATGTTTGTCAGTGAGTTATATTAGGTTATTACAGCATTTAAAGAGCACAGACCTACGCAAAGGAGGTGCCTTAAATTGCCGTTTGCCGGAGGTGCCGTTTGTCTTAAATTATTTTATCATTTATTAATTAGAATATACGAAAACATTGATTTTTATTAGTAAACTATTAGTAAACCAAAATTGAATTGCTTCCAGATATTATTTTTGGGGTTGGGGGTGCTGAAGCACCTGCTAGCCCCTCCCTAGCGCCGCCTATGTGGATACGTAAGACGAAACTATAGAAATATTTTTTTTCTGTGACATGAGGAAGATGACCAATGTGTCAATAACATTCTTCGGTCTCTCTGGTCTCCACTGGCCACAGGCTGTCTTGCATTTAGGGGACAGAGTCAATAATTCTGTTTGATGAGATTCCCTTGGAGAAGACTGTTTCTGCAGTGCTTGGAAACTATAGCTGTCCTCTGCGTCTTTTTCTGAGGAAAGACGTGTACTTGTCCTTGTTTTGCTAGCAGTGATGAATAAGCCCTGGACACCTCTACCCATGCTGCCTACATCTTCGGGTTCGTCCGTTCTGCCTGAGGCCAACATGGCAGTGTGGGAGGACTCCTCTGTCTTCACAGACTACATACTAATGCTAACAAATGTACAGGTTGACCCAGAAAACTTGTGTATTCCTATTTTCAGCTCCAGTTACCAGGAGTATGGATTGTAACAACTGTATTAGTAGAGCAACTCCTCTAATTTGGCCTTACACAACAATACACTAAACCTTTCTTGTCGTAGCAAATTATGTACCAACTTGTCATTGGATATGAGGCAAGTGTCCATTTGTTTCCTAACTGTGCCACTGAGCAGATGATGATTTAAAAGAAAAAGAATGATCTGAAGGATGATATGATAGAACAACTGGGATCAATAATTTGATGCTAATGTTTTGGGTGTTAGGGTGTTTAATTCGAAATAATTTTGCATTATACAATTTTTACATACAATAAAATGAATGTTCTTGCCTGAATTATTTTATTTGTTTTTATACAAACTAGGCTCATTGGAAAAACATATCTGTGGTGACATTTCTACAAAATGACAATATTGCATGAAATGTTCTCCCAGGGCAAACTTTAAACACACGAACCTGTGAGAACGTTGATGGCGTGCACATTCACTTCGGCATAGCCACGTGAACCCGAATTATCCTGACAACGATTTTCTGTTTGACTTCCCCTTCTAGGTTTGGATCTCTTTTTTGCAAACATTTTGATTCAATTTCAGGAATCATACTCTCCCTGCACATAAAGTGAAGTCCACAAATAAATAGTTTACTCACTCTGGTGTGGAAGAACTCGACTGGTCTGCAAGCCCAGACGTGAACTCCATGAACACATCTGGGATTTATAGGAGCAGTTATTGTGAGCTTGACGCCATCGCCTACATCAGTCCCTGACCTCAATGATGTTCATGTGTCTGAATGGAAGCAAATCCCTGCACCCATGTTCCAACATCTAGTGGAAAGCATTCCAAGAAGAGTGTAAGCTGTTGTAGCAGCAAAAGGAGGGATTAATGCTTGCTGCCATGCATTTTTAAAATAAAAGTTCCACAACACACAAGAGCATCAGAGAGGTCAAGCACTAATGCTAGGAGATGCTAGCTGTTTCTTCACTGTTTCTCATTTGGATCTTGGTTTGTGCATTTTAGAACTGGTAGCACATACAGTAGTTCTCCAGAATATTTCTATATAAATATGCTGTATTATTGAGATTTATTATTTTCCTAGACTTGCTAGTATAGAGGGTATGCACGTGACGTCACCGTCGGCCGGAGTGCCTGCAGTTACTCACAGTGAGCTGTATTTGCTTTCAGCGTGAATGCCGCGAAAAACAAACACAACACATATAAAGTGGGAAAGAGCTTTGCGATGGACTGTACAGCTAGATTTGACAAAAAGTCTGAGGTATATTTTTACAGACTGCAATAGAAAGAGGAGAAAATGGATCGCTGCAATTCACAGAAACAACTGGACTCCTCCAGTCAGCTAAAGGTGGATTTGCATTATAATTTTGTGTCAATATGCTGAATTTAGGTGGAAAACCATACCCATATATTTTGTATATATATTAACAACTCATCAATTAAATATTTATCATTGCATATTCTGCATTATTGATGTTTTTTAATAAACATTGACCATATGCTGGATGATATGATGATAGGCTATATAACACTGACATAAGTGATCACGATGATTTAGACGTACCTATATTGTATTTATATAAAGGGTTCACAGGCAAATTTGCTTTATGTTTAGGTCTATATTGCTTTTATTTGCCAGGCAAACATTAATGTCAGGCAACACGATTCCTGGCTGCATGCCAATATCCATGGATCACTGGATCTTTAGTAAGTTGTAAGGAACACTATATTCAGTCCAACATTTAGTTTAAATTGATAAAAAATTGTTCGTTTTAGTCGCATTTTTGCAGTTTCCCCTATTAAATCCAGTCCACAGCAGATCTTTTGCCACTCAGTCAGGCTGAGGGGGGTCGTTCTGGTGGGAAAGTGACATCAATGCATTCCCTCTATTGCTAAACCCATTAATTAGAAGGGGGTGTACACACTCAAAAAAAGTAAAAGTGACATCAACATTATTTGAAGCCTGCAAATCTGATGATTATTTAGGAGCTTGACTAAAATAACAATGATCAGTGAGATTGAAACCCCACACTTGCAGTGAGATGACAATTTTAAAATATGTGTTGAAGCAACAGTGTGTCAGCCTTTTTGTATATTTGTTGTTTTGATTATAGCTTTATAAATTCATTGGTAAATTCAATTCATTGATATAGTGAGTGATACTGTATATGTTCTAAGGATTCTCCACTCAAAATCAATACTCACTGACAAATTCAAGCCTTTTTGTCTGTCAATTTCTCGTCTGCAGTGGTATATTTCTTAATGTGAGGGAACCGCACTCCTCTCAGGGGGAAGTCTCTGATTGTCCAATGCCCAGGGGCACTGGCTGGCTGCATTGGCTGGCCCAGTATGTTTTCTTTACTCTAGGGTCCATGTATCCATGTCTTGCACCTGCTGCACTGCCAAAATTGATGGACTCTCTGCTTATACATTCCTTTCCTTTACATGAGACCTTCTTCTTTTTCAAGCAGCAGGGACATACAAAAGAAGAATCTTGTTACACTATAACCAAGTACATTTTGACATGGTAATACCATAGTATTCTTTGAAGTACCTACCATTATAAGCTCATACGCGCTATGAAAAAGTACCATTATCTCTGATAAATTGCTTTTCTGTGTATAGTTCTAGTTATAGGGGACCTATGAAAGACAGCAGCATCCCCATGCAACCCTGCTTTCAGCTCCACTTTGAGTCACGTGACCTCGGCCAAAGTAAGACCTAGTAGAGTGCTGTTAGGGTAATATAAAACTGTCCATTTCCACTTCTGGAAAAACAGTGTCCTTTTCGTGACTAAGTGCACTCTTCACAAGTGCACTCTTGTAGATGAAGAGATGTAGTGTCGTTAGATTTCTCAAACCTATTGAACAAAGTACATTGTATCAGTATTAGCCTATACTGTACTTTGAGCCGATGTTGTTATTTTTGCCCTGCATGGTGCACTAAAATGAAAAAATAAGATAAAAATAATAACATGTGTGTGATGTCTGTATTGTATGTGGCACCAAAGATTGAACAAATACAGTTTTAAAGCAGGTTCATGTGTTCCAACTTGACTTCGACTCAAATTTAACATTTAATTGAATTTTAAACTATAATAATGGTCTGCCTTAATTTAGGAGCTGGACGATGACATCACAGTTTACTCCAGATATATATATATATATATATATACTAATTATGGGGGGTATAGGGGGCCAAACAGGAAATAATGAAATTGTGACGCTGTGCGGAGAAACAGAGCTGAGGCTGGGTCCAAACGCAGTGTAGCTTTATTAAAGAAACTTAAAACAAGACACTAGAAGCAAGAAACTTGAGAGCACCAACGCAACACACATAAATTCAACAACCAACAAAGACAGGGCAGAAACACAGGGCTTAAATAATCAATGACAAACGAGCTAGACAAGATAACAAGGGGGCGTGAGAAATGAGAAACACCTGGGATAAATAATGGACGGGCAATAACTAATAACGAAAACACACAAAATCACTACGTGACATAGCCTCCCCCCTATGGGCGGCTCCCGACGCCCATACAAAAAACAAACAGTTCAGGAGGGCGGTGAAGCGGAGACAGTCTTGGGGGAGGGACGGAGGGCCAGGCCCGTGCAGGGGAACAGGACCAGGAGGTAGCCAAGGCGGGCCTGGGCCGCAGAGCATGGGCCTACCAGACTGGGCCGGAGACCAAGGCGGAGCAGGACGAGGCGGAGGCCAGGGCGGAGCAGGACGTGGCAGAGGCCAGGGCGGAGCAGGACGTGGCAGAGGCCAGGGCGGAGCAGGACGTGGCAGAGGCCAGGGCGGAGCAGACACAGGCAAGGTCCATGACAGCCTCGCCTCCATGGCCCCCACAGAGTACCTACTGCCCCCCCCCAAAAAATACTTGGGGAAATTCACAGGAGGAGCCTCTGGGTGGTAAACGGGTTCAGGAAAGGTCTCCCGGAGCTTGAAGGGCGCAGTCAAGGTGATGCGCAGAGGCGGGGCCGGCAGGGCGAGGCGCAGAGGCGGGGCCGGCAGGGCGAGGCGCAGAGGCGGGGCCGGCAGGGCGAGGCGCAGAGGCGGGGCCGGCAGGGCGAGGCGCAGAGGCGGGGCCGGCAGGGCGAGGCGCAGAGGCGGGGCCGGCAGAGCGAGGAGTCTGGGCACGCTCACCGGGGCCTGGCGAACCAAACGAGTCCTCCTTCTCCTCCTCCTGCGGCGGCGCGTCACAGGGCTAGACACACTCGCTGGACTGGACAACTCACTCACTTGAAGAGGAGATGCAGCGCTCACTTGAAGAGGAGATGCAGCGCTCACTTGAAGAGGAGATGCAGCGCTCACTTGAAGAGGAGATGCAGCGCTCACTTGAAGAGGAGATGCAGCGCTCACTTGAAGAGGAGATTCAGCGCTCACTTGAAGAGGAGATTCAGCGCTCACTTGAAGAGGAGATTCAGCGCTCACTTGAAGAGGAGATTCAGCGCTCACTTGAAGAGGAGATTCAGCGCTCACTTGAAGAGGAGATTCAGCGCTCACTTGAAGAGGAGATTCAGCGCTCACTTGAAGAGGAGATTCAGCGCTCACTTGAAGAGGAGATTCAGCGCTCACTTGAAGAGGAGATTCAGCGCTCACTTGAAGAGGAGATGCAGCGCTCACTTGAAGAGGAGATTCAGTGCTCACTTGACTCGATTTGGACCTGGACACACTTGACTCACTTGATTTGGACCAGGACACACTTGACTCACTTGATTTGGACCAGGACACACTTGACTCACTTGATTTGGACCTGGACACACTTGACTCACTTGATTTGGACCTGGACACACTTGACTCACTTGACTCGGCCGTTGACTCACTTGACTCGGCCGTTGACTCACTTGACTCGGCCGTTGACTCACTTGACTCGGCCGTTGACTCACTTGACTCGGCCGTTGACTCACTTGACTCGGCCGTTGACTCACTTGACTCGGCCGTTGACTCACTTGACTCGGCCGTTGACTCACTTGACTCGGCCGTTGACTCACTTGACTCGGCCGTTGACTCACTTGACTCGGCTGGCACGCGCTCAGTGGAAAACTCTTGAGGCAGGAATGCAACGGAGCTCACGTGAATCGCGAGTTCGGCTGGGCTGACGTGAAGCGCGGGCTCGGCTGGGCTGACGTGAATCGCGGGCTCGTCAATGCGCACGTGAAGCGCGGGCTCATCGTGACTGACGTGAACCAGCGGTGAAGACGACGAGGGCTTCGCGGGTAAAGTACACTCGGCAGGTGTCGAGTAGAATAAGCGCGCAGTAGTGAAGAGGTCCTGCAAGTAACGAGCCCGAGCGACATACCCGTCAAGAGTCCAGTTGGCAAGGTCCCGCGGCATCCATCGAGCGATCTCATAATCCAGCCCATTCAGAAACAGGCCCATGAGCTGGATATCATCTAGCGCTCCCAGACTGCTAATGGACAGGAACTCCTTCGCGTACCTTTGGACAGACTGGCCCTCTTGCAAGACCGACGACAGGTATTCTGTCATAGCCCGATTGCTGACGACTGCTGGACCCATATTGAGGTTGGTTGTTCTGTGACGCTGTGCGGAGAAACAGAGCTGAGGCTGGGTCCAAACGCAGTGTAGCTTTATTAAAGAAACTTAAAACAAGACACTAGAAGCAAGAAACTTGAGAGCACCAACGCAACACACATAAATTCAACAACCAACAAAGACAGGGCAGAAACACAGGGCTTAAATAATCAATGACAAACGAGCTAGACAAGATAACAAGGGGGCGTGAGAAATGAGAAACACCTGGGATAAATAATGGACGGGCAATAACTAATAACGAAAACACACAAAATCACTACGTGACAGAAATGTAATCCCGAATATATAGTTATAACTCCGAATATATAAATGTAATCCTGAATATATAGTTATAACTCTGAATATATAAATGTAATCCTGAATATATAGTTATAACTCTAAATATATAAATGTAAATCTGAATATATAAATGTAAATCCTGAATATATAGTTATAACTCTGAATATATAAATGTAATCCTGAATATATAGTTATAACTTTGAATATATGAATGTAAATCTGAATATATAGTTATAACTTTGAATATATAAATGTAAATCTGAATATATAAATGTAAATCCTGAATATATAGTTATAACTTTGAATATATAAATGTAAATCTGAATATATAAATGTAAATCCTGAATATATAGTTATAACTCTGAATATATAAATGTAAATCCTGAATATATGAATGTAAATCCAGATTATATAACTCTGAATATATAAATCTAAGTCCTAAATATATAGTTATAACTCTGAATATATAAATGTAAATCCAGAATATATAGTCAAAACTCTGAATATATAAATGTAAGTCCTGAATATATAGTTATAACTCTGAATATATAAATGTAATCCTGAATATATAGTCAAAACTCTGAATATATAAATGTAAATCTGAATATATAAATGTAAATCCTGAATATTTAGTTATAACTCTGAATATATAAATGTAATCCTGAATATATAGTTATAACTTTGAATATATAAATGTAAATCTGAATATATAGTTATAACTTTGAATATATAAATGTAAAGAGTAATGAGTTATAACTATATATTCAGGATTACATTTATATACTCGGAGTTTTAACTATATATTCGGGATTACATTTCATTATTTCCTGTTTGGCCCCCCATAATATGTATATAATATTTTATATTTTTTTTAAATAATATAATAATATGTTATATATTTATATGATGTTATAAAAAAAATATTATATACATCAGGTTACCATAATAAGTTAGCTAACAACGTTAGTGAAGTATTGGTCACGTAAGCCATCGCTGCAATTAACCTATTATCTTCAAATAAACATTTACTAGATCTGGCTGCGTAACATAACTACAGACTAGATTCACGAGAGGTCGACTAATGTGTGTAAAAGTAAAAAATACAGTAATTTCATTAATTTACCAGCGAGCGTACTTCGGAAGCACTGAAAATGAATGGGGTTCAATGCTGGAACTATCAGTAGTTGGAACTATTGGTGGCTCCATGACACGCGTTACTTCCGCAGTCCTAAGTTACAATGGCGGTCTATGGCAGTGTCGGAAGTCTCTCAATACATGGCTCTGGACGTGAGATGCCGACTGACGTGTGCTTGCCTTGAATCACTGTCACATGCACAAGCTTAGAGCAATATTGTAAGTAATACATTTTTTAACTAGCAGAATAATAATGCATCACGATGCACATAGTTGACTGCTTGTATGTTGTGAGAAATGTGTGTGATCTGTGTTTTGTACTTGTATACATGCTCTTAATTGCCCCTTGTGAGATTAATAAAGTTGATAAAAACGTAAAGTAGTCTCACTTTTAGTTACGTGTTCTTAACTATTATAATATTTCGAAGGGCAAAACCTGAACTTTAACCATTGGCTTATTTTTCAATCAGCTGTCATTCAGCTTGAGGGCAGTAGCCATGGAGGCAGTAGCATAGCATTAGCACCTCAGCTCCACCCGCGTCCCGCCTCTTTGCCCATTTTATCCGGTAGTGACGAGAGGTGACGCACTGCCAAGATGGCAATGGCCGGCCCCGACCACTTTAGGCTTCAAAAACGCTCTTCAGAAACCTATGGGTGACGTCACGGACACTACGTCCATATTTTTTTACAGTCTATGGTCTAAACACAACAATGAACTTGAGCCTCTGCCTTTGTCAAGTTCATTGTCGTGTTGAGACACCAGTCCTGCGGACGCATTCCTCATAGCAATCCCAAAGGGACACAGCGTCTCATACCCTATTCTCAGGGAACCATGGTTACACGAGACGATTCCTCATTTACAGTGTTAAATCATCTGCATACATCAGAGTACACTGTGATGCTGTAATTAAAATGTAGTAAATCACTACTTCTCATTTCCCAGTTGCTTTAAGTAAATCACAAATAGCCGCAAGTGCTGGCCGCAGCCATCAATGCTAGTATTGTCTTTGTCTCCACAATTTCTGATTTGGCAGAGAAAGATGACTTTGGATTACTGTAATGAGTGTCTTGAGGGGGAGATTTAGTAAATATGCTATTGATCTTTTTATTCCTAAAAATAATTTGTTTGCCTTTACTCTGCCAGCATCTCCTATCAACAGCAGCCAAAAGCCAGAGAGTCGAACAACTGTATTCCACCCCCACCTATAAATAAGCCCTTTATATGGGATTGAGTGGATATAAACAAATTCACTCTCATAGCAGTTATGTTCTTGTCCTTCATTGATAAGATATCTCAGCATTTTAGTTAACACTATCGCTTTGGCATTCAGTTCTTTGAGTTTACACACTAGGACTGTGGATTCTCATCTTCATATGATATCTGTCAGGATAGAGTAAGGAGGTAAGTGATTCAAACACAGCTTTATTTACAGGTGACAATAGTGTAAGGTGAGTATATGGTGGTCTCAGGTGCAGATATAGCGAAGATCACTTGATGCACGGATAACAACAGGTAATCCAGATAACTTCAAGAGTAGGATAATCACTCAGCCTCAATTCGCTAATCCTTTCTCTTTTCTCTTTTAGGTATGATCGGAGTAACTTGATCAAATCGCAAACATGGGATCTCATGAGAGAACAGGATCTCAGGAATCGGATGAGATCTGGGAGATCTGGGAATAGCAGAATTATTTCACAAAAGGTTCGTTTGAGTCAGGTAAGAGACCTCTCAGGCAGTTCAGAGATAACACAGTTCCCATTCAGGGAACTTCGAGCTGCGTGTAAACGCCGTGGGAACGCCTCTGCGTGACGAGTCATGAAGCACGTATGAAATCTGTCCAATGGCGAGACGGAACGTCATAGGCGGGGTGACGTATCGACCAGGAAACTATAAAGCATCCCCGAAACACAAGCGCAACAGCTTCTGAGTCTTCACAAGCGCTCTATGTATGAATTTTGTCTGTCTGTCTAATATTGTATATATATATATATATATTGATATGGCGAGCAAACAACAGCAGAATTTCAGAAAGTGTGTTCATCCCTGCCCTCGCTTCATCACGGGTGGGGATACACACGATCTGTGTGTTGTTTGTTTGGGAGTGCAGCATGCTCAGTCGGCTCTCGAGGGGGCCGGCTGTGAGCACTGCGAGTGTCTGCCCATGAAGACACTTCGCTCCCGCCGGGAACTCTTCGAGGAGAGTGGTTCGGTGCGCGCTCCCCGCGGCTCGGGTCCCGCTGCTGCCGAGGCACAGCGAAGGCTTGCGTCGTGGGGATCGCAGATGGATCTATCAGCGGGGATTGAGACGGGCCCCGCCCTTTCTCTGCCCTTACCTGGTAGATCCAGAGCCTCAGTTCTCGCTGCGGGGGTCCGCGTTGCGGTTTCTCCTGCCCGGGCTGAGGCGCCATCACTTCAATTATCCAGTTCTGAGGAGCTGGATGTTGAGAGTGTGGATGCAGAGTCTATGGACTCAGTGGAGATCGGGGACTCGCCATCCCAGTCTCCCGCGAATGTAGAGCTGATGGAGGTTTTGACTCGGGCTGTGGAAAAATTAAACATTGAATGGCCAGTTGAGAAACAAGAGTCGAGAGTAAAGAGTAAAATGGATGAGAGATTTTTAAAATCACACTCACTACCTCCACGCTGGTGTTTGCCCTTCTTTCCCGATCTACACACCGAGGTGTGTAGATCGTGGAACAAACCAGTGTCAGCTAGAATTTTGACACACCAGACCTCTATGTATGCTAATATTGCTGGGTCTAGGAGACACGGTTATGGGGCGATGCCGAGGATGGAGGAAGTTTTGGCGAGCCATCTTTCTCCTGAGACGGCATCGTCTTTTAAAACACCGGCGTTGCCCACCAAGCCACTCAGAAATACTTCGGTTTTGGTGGGCAAAGCTTATTCAGCGGCGGGACAGGCAGCATCTTGCTTGCATACGATGGCCATCCTCCAGGCGTATCAGGCAGATCTGCTGAAGGATATGAGTGAGGGGGAGATCGTCGGCACTGACGTGATTAATGAGCTGCGTCAGGCGGCAGATATTTGTCTCCGTGCCACCAAGGAGACGGCCAGATCAGTCGGCCGCTCTATGGCAGCCCTGGTGGCCACGGAGAGGCATCTGTGGCTAAATCTGGCTAATATGAAGGAGAAAGATAAAGCTTTTCTCCTGGATGCGCCGCTGTCGACCGAAGGTCTTTTTGGTGGTTCTGTGAACGCAGTGATTGAGAGATTCCAAGAAGGAAAAAAGCAGGCAGCGGCGCTCCAGAAATGTCTCCCCCTCCGTACTCATCCTTCGGGGGCTGCTGGGCGAGAGCAGCCCTGCCCGTCGGGTTCCTCGCATAGGGCGCAGCAGAAGAAGAGTGTCGCGTCTCGGACTCCTCCCCAGCAAAACTGGGCTGAGACGCGGCGTTCTCAGGCGAGGTCTTCCCGGGATAGAACCGATCTGAGGACGGTTATTGTCGCCAGGAAGGCTTCGTCGAAGAAGTCCTGACACCACTGGTGTCAGGCTACTGAGGGTGGTCCCCACCGTGAGACAGAGGTGTTCGCCGCTGAATCCGGCGTCCGCTCTCTCTCGGTGCCCTCAGGGGTTCGTTCTGCCAACCCTGCCTGTAATGGGGGGTGCAGACGGTCCCAGCGAGCGATTTCCCGAGGGACGCTCGTTAGCTCCGAGGAGCGATACAGAACGGTCGTTAAACCCTGCCTGTGCGCGGTCACAGGGCGCTGTTTCTGTTTTAAAAACTACTCTAGAGGCCAGTCTCGAGAGACTGGTACCCTTAGTAGAATTTCTGGTAGAATGGGGAAGTCTTCCAAATATATCTCGTTGGGTCCTGCACACTATCGAACGCGGGTACGCGATCCAGTTCAGGTCGCGTCCACCTCGTTTCCGGGGGGTTTTGCCCACAGTGGTGACCCCCGAGCAGGCTCTGGTTATGGAACAAGAAGTGAAAGCTCTGCTACTGAAGGGGGCGATAGAACGAGTTCTTCTACCCCGAGAGCTGGGGTATTACAGCCTGTACTTCATTGTTCCAAAGAAGGATGGGGGGCTGCGTCCGATTTTAGACCTGCGCCTCTTAAATCGGTCAGTAGGGAAGCTCAAGTTCAAAATGCTGACTCTCAAGCAGATCGTGTCACAGATCAGGTCCGAGGACTGGTTTGTCACGATAGACCTAAAAGACGCGTACTTCCATATCTCCATCCTTCCGCAACATCGGAAGTTCCTGAGGTTCGCTTTTGGGGGCGAAGCGTACCAATATCGGGTCCTTCCATTCGGCCTAGCGTTATCTCCTCGAACCTTCACGAAATGCATGGACGCGGCCTTGACCCGCTGCGTCTCCAGGGCATTCGCATTTTAAATTACATCGACGATTGGTTGATTCTGGCTCAATCGGAGCATCAGGCGATTCGGCATCGAGATGCCGTCCTCGCCCACATCAGAAGGTTGGGGTTGAGACTCAACGCCAAGAAGCGTGTGATTTCGCCAGTTCAGCGGACCACTTTTCTAGGCGTGGTATGGGATTCGACGACGATGCAGGCACGTCTGTCGCCGGCTCGTATAGCCTCGATTATCTCGACTGTCAAGCAAGTGAAGCTAGGCCAGTCACTCACTGTAAAGGAATTCCAGAGAATTCTGGGTCTGATGGCAGCAGCATCCAATGTGTTACCGTGCGGCCTGCTGTACATGAGACCACTACAGTGGTGGCTCAGGACCAAGGGGTTCTCCCCGAGGGGAAACCCGCTCCGCAAGATCAAGGTCACGCGACGTGGTCTCCGTGCCCTGGCTATGTGGAAAGAACCTTGGTTCCTGTCCCTGGGACCTGCGCTGGGAGCCCCGTGTCGCCGGGTAACGGTGACGACGGATGCCTCTCTCACGGGCTGGGGAGCGATCATGAGTGGTCGCTCGGCCCGCGGGCTGTGGCAAGACCATCATCTACGATGGCATATAAATTGTCTAGAGATGATGGCGGTGTTTCAGGCTCTGAAACACTTTCTCCCAGACCTCAGAGGTCACCATGTTCTTGTCCGGTCAGACAACATGTCTGTGGTCTCTTATATAAACCACCAGGGGGGTCTGCGCTCACGTCCATTGTACAAGCTGGCGCACCAGATCCTGTTGTGGTCCCAGGGGAAACTTCGGTCGCTGAGAGCGATTTATATCCCAGGATACTTAAATCGGGGAGCGGACGAGTGGCCGAGGGCACCCCTGTACGCATTTCCCCCGATTGCTCTGCTCCCAGGGGTTCTGGAAAGGATTCGCCAGGAGGGGGTCAGTGTACTTCTGGTGGCCCCCGGTTGGCCAACCAGGGTATGATTTGCGGACCTGATTTCCCTTCTCGAGGGTCCTCCTCTGGAGATTCCGGTCAGGAGGGACCTTCTGTCTCAAGCAGACGGGGGGATACTCCACCCCCGTCCGGAACTGTGGAGGTTGTGGGCTTGGCCTCTGAGGGGGCCCAGCTCATAGATTCAGGTCTCTCGACTGAGGTCGTGGAGACCATCCTCCAGTCCAGAGCCCCTTCCACGAGGAAGTTGTATGCCTTGAGGTGGAAACTGTTCACCTCTTGGGGTGGAGAGCGACAGTTGGATCCAGTTAACTGCCCGTTGCCGGCAGTGCTGGAATTCCTTCAGGAACGCTTCTCCACAGGGTTATCGTACTCCACACTAAAGGTGTGTGTGGCGGCCCTATCCGCTTACCATGTCCCTTTGAGTGGAGCTTCTCTTGGGAGACATCCCCTGGTAACCCGTTTCCTTCGTGGTATCCTGAGGCTGAGGCCGGTAGTACGTACGAGGGTACCGACCTGGGATCTAGCGGTTGTGTTGGAGGGGCTCTGTTTAGCCCCTTTCGAGCCCATTGATGAGGTGCCTGAGAAGTTTCTTACTCTCAAAACCATCTTTCTCCTAGCCATCTCTTCCCTAAAGAGGATTGGAGATATTCAGGCGCTGTCGGTTTCCCCCTCGTGCTTGGAATTTGCTCCCGGTATGGCGAAGGCTTTCATCCTCCCTAGACCGGGGTATGTTCCGAAGGTTCCAACTACGGTTGTCAAACCTATAGTGCTACAGGCCTTCTGTCCTCCTCCGTTTCGGACACCAGACCAGGAGAAACTAAATCTGCTCTGCCCGGTGAGGGCCTTAGATGCGTACGTCCACAGAGCTGCCCTGTGGAGGAAATCAGAACAATTATTTGTCTGCGTTGGGCCTCCTAAGAGAGGTTCTGCGGCGTCTAAGCAGAGAATGAGTAAGTGGGTGGTCGAGGCCATTTCACTTGCTTATGAGTCCTCTGGTCAGCCTTCTCCCTTGGCTGTCCGGGCTCATTCAACCCAGAGTATGGCTGCCTCTAAGGCATTATTTTCAGGAGTTCCCTTGTGTGACATCTGTGAGGCGGCAGGATGGTCTTCACCACACACATTTGTGAAGTTTTACCATCTGGACTTCAGCTCCACCCCAGGGGCGCAGATGCTTTCGTCAGAATGTGCACTCTGATATTCATACAACGGACACCTGCTCGCATGGCGGCGTTGGTATTAGCGTTCCCACGGCGTTTACACGCAGCTCGAAGTTCCCTGAATGGGAACGTCTCTGGTTACGTATGTAACCCTAGTTCCCTGAAGGGAACGAGACGCTGCGTGTCTATGCCATACTCCCAGCATGCCCGTGAGCGCTTGCTTCAGTCCTATCAGAAGCTGTTGCGCTTGTGTTTCGGGGATGCTTTATAGTTTCCTGCTCGATAAGTCACCCCGCCTATGACGTTCCGTCTCGCCATTGGACAGATTTCATACGTGCTTCATGACTCGTCACGCAGAGGCGTTCCCACGGCGTTTACACGCAGCGTCTCGTTCCCTTCAGGGAACTAGGGTTACATACGTAACCAGAGACGTTTTCAGGATACGGGAAGAACGGTCAGTTTCTGTTGGAGGTTTGACAAAACCTGAAAGTTTTCATGAGCTGGTTGATGAGGTAATTGATTAACAGGTGTGTGTGATTAATATTCTGGAGAGTCAAGTCAAATATTTTTATATAGCGCTTTTCACAATACAGATTGCATCAATCAAACAACTTAACAGTGTTTATTTATTACTGGAAAAAAGACATCCAAGTTTGGTAGAATATATCAATGGTATGAGGTCAGTTAATTTGAATATCCCTCAAAGAGAGTGATCTTTGAGTGGTGGACTGAAACGAGTTTGATTGATCCCTGACAATAACAGTAAATTTACTAATATTTGTTCATTTATGATTAACGCGGTTATATTCAATTGTGAATCTGACACAATTAGAGTACTGGTACTAATAAAAACTGTGAAAACTTTAATGAAACTAAGCCCAGATTAGTGTAACAACACCGACCACTGAATGATTAACATGAGGATTATAGTTTCCGTCCATGCATTTTTAGCTTTACCTTGACCTGCAAACTAACAATAACAATGAAAACAGATCTTCTTGTGGCCTCATGGGATGTCCACTATAGTCAGTAGAATGTCTGGGGAGAATCAAAAATAAAGTGTTTGCAGCTATTAAGAAGACTACCCAGTTTATACCAATACTCTAAAGAGAGTTAAATGAAATGTAGTTGCAAAGTTATTTATGGTTAATAAAATATCTAAAGACACTTGTGTACAGCAGTGGGCTTTCAAATTGAATTTCCTCTACTTCGGCTGTTAGTGTCCTGAATGTTTTCTCCCACACATGAAAGGCTTCAGTAATGACACAGAATTAGCAGTGACATGGAACTAGTTTCAAGAGTTGTTTCAGGTGGGATTAGTTTATAGATAATAAAGTATATAGCTAGGACATGTTATATATAACACAGTCTCATCCCAAAAAGTCATATAACTGACGTCTTGTGACGACTTTTGACCATACGTCTATATCCGCCTTTTTAGGGCCCCCTTAAATGTCGGTAGATGGCGATCCCGGGCCGTCATACAACTGACGCTTTACCTTTAACGTCAGTTAGGTGACGGGTTAGGTTTAGGGTTAGGTTTAGGTCTGGGGTAGAGTTAGGATCCCATAACCTCATCTACCGACGTTTAAGGGGGCCCTAAAAAGGCGAATATTGACGTATGGTCAAAATACGTCCCAAAACGTCAGTTATATGATGTCTTGGGATGAGACCGGGTTGTTATATACTGTGAATGGACGAAATTGGTGTAAATGCTCACTCTAGTAAAGGAAGTCCCACCTTCCAAATACAGAGCCAATCGCCAATCTTCAAAGTCATCACTTGGTCTTCATGCCAGTTTGTGCAGTTTGTTTAAAGCGTCACAGCAACTGCTGTTGGAATCTCCAAATAACAGTAAAGTTGTTGGTGTGTTGTGCAGTTTTGGAGATTTTAGTATTTCCCTACATTAGATAGACGGTATATTTGCATGATTGAAATAGCTCCTGTAGCTCCAAAGATGGCTGCCGAGTAAACAGACTTGCCCGCGTTTCTTAGCATGCTTAGATCTTTGTAATTATCTGGAGTTTAGTTGGACATTCTTAGATCCAAGGAAAATATGTAAGAATCTTCTAAAGTACTAAACCATTTCAGAATGTTTTTTAGAAAACTAGAAAGTCTGAAGTCATGGTGAATTTTGAAATTTTTTAAGAAAGAGTTCACAGAAATATGCATATTGGATAAAACACAAATGAACAAACTCCACTGAGAAATATTGTGAAAACAATATACAGATGTGAGCAGCAATTAGCAGAAAGTGTTTTGGAAGATATTGTAAGAAGTAGATCAATCTTATGTGTTAATCATTTAAAAAAAAGAGTTAAAAGTTCCACATTTTGCTTAGTTTTCTCAGACATGCTATAAAGTGAAAATGCTATATTTAGCATTTATTAATTATAAAACATGAATCCTTTTCACATAACTGGGCTTTAATTACTTTTCCCAAAATAAAATTGGGATACTCTTAATGTTTATGTAATTTAGATATGGTTACTTCTGATGTAATTGCATTAAATACTGGATAGACTAGAACAATTTTATACAAACCATTGTGTAATGTTACACTCTAATCAATGCTGGGGTGTTTTAACCAAATTTTGGGTCATATATGGACAAACCCAAATGTTAAATGTTAAAATTGTATCTCAACTTCAACTTTCACTTCAGTTGTACATTTTTTAATTACATTTTTAACCCAGCATTTGGGTTTGTCCATATTTGACCCAAATTTGGGTTGAAACAACCCAGCATTTTTTGGAGTGTAAGTGTATTTAACATCAAAATTTAATGTCTAATGTTGAAATGTATTTGTTTAATGCAACCACATCCATTTAAATATGGAGAATAGTAATTTCTAGAATTACTATATACAGCACAGGTAAAAATATATCAGCATTTTTTGTTCTTGGAATAACTGATATTGTAAGTGTATTCTGAGAACAGTACCTTATGTCAGATATGCATAGCCTATACTAAACCATTTATTAAGTCCCGCCCGTTTAAAAACTCAGGGAGCAGCACTTAAACCCTGTGTCAAGCCAGCAAAAGTAAGTATAACACATTTCTCGCTACACACAGCCTTACCTGACCCCCTCACACACACCTCTCTCTTCTCAGAAAATAACCATGTTCAATTTCAACGGTAGAAACACCCACTCTTACAGGAGGGCATGAAGGAGGGCAGGTGAGAGAAAGACTGCTGTTGACAGCTGTGGGTTTTCCCGGGCAGGGTTTTCCTCGAGCTGGATGTGTTTTCTCATGACTAGCACCCACAGGCCTCCATAAGTGGAAGTAAAAACAAAAAGCTCCACAAAGAAATTAAATATTTCATAACACTGTTCATACACACTCACAGTCATACATATGATTTGCACATACTGAGGTCCAGTACCTATTTCAGAAACTCAATTACAACTGTTATTTTTCATTAGGTTAGATATTGATTATCAATCACTCAATTTACTTTTTAATCAGGTCTGACATAGACTGGTACAGTCACAGCCTGATACCCATTTGAAGCTGTTATATTAAGGTATAAATCTTTGCATTTTTTGTTTTAAATAAGAGATCTAGCACTAAAATGTGTTTTTGCCTCAAGCTGAGTGCCTGTGTCCGCTGCCATCAGTGTCATGGATGCATAGTGTTTCTTGTGGTGGCGCGCGCAAGTCTTGACTCGGACGCGCGTTTCAATCGATCGCAGTTGCGGAGACTCTCTATTCATTCCGGTGAAATCACAAAATAAAATGCACAAAAACATGCAACGATTTTTCCATTGTCGAGTATCACGTTTGAAATGCAAGACAAGTGTCTTTGTGCTTCGGGCTTCCTGTTGTGGTTGATGTGTGACGTCGTTGCCGTAAAGCATGTTGTGATTTTTACAAGATTTGTAGGGAGCGCTCCTCTCAAACTTGCATTGCGCCAAGCTTTACCACCAGGATGATTCGCCATACTATGAGTTTGTTTCTTGCATAGTGTGCCTTTAAGTTATTGTGCATCTCTCACCATCTGTCTGTCTAATACCACATCTATACCACAAATTTCTTGTGCCGTGCCATTTATACGCAAAAAAAAAGGTTTTGTGTGCTTATGATAGGCCCACGCAGTTTTCACGTGCATATGATACGCACTTTTTGGCGTGTAATATGCTCGCACTCCACACCCCTAATCCTACCCAAGAGATTTCCAGTGCGTATCATATTCACTGAAAAAAAACATTTTGGGGGTGTAAATAGCACGAGAAATTTAATTTGTGGTATAGATACGCACTTTCATGAGATTACGTTTGATAATATAAAGGGCAACGGTGTTTGTTTATAAACTGCAGCTCGGAAAAGATAAGGTTTATCTTTAGAGTTTAGTTACAACTCTACAATAAAGCAAGATGGAAAGCAATCTATTGACATTGACTATATTGCATTTAGAATGTTGATTGGCTGGAGATACTAGTCAATATGGATGCACATCCCTCAGTAACCATCAAGTATCTATTATTGCTTTTATCATTTAAAACACAGTGACATGCAATGGCAAGCCATTTTAGCTTTTATTAATTCACAGGATGCATTTTTGATATCAATAACTAAATGTGTTCAATTTTAAAATGTGAATTATTGATATTAATATAAAACATGTCTATTTCTGATGTCAGGAATCACATTCATTAGTAGTCCTACTAACTAAACAAGGGAGGATTGTAGTGGAAGGGGTCATCGGTCAGGTAGGGTTTACACGGGTCATCGGTCAGGTAAGAGGGCCCCTTAACAGATTTTTGCTTAGGGTCCCAGGGAGGTCAGAGACTAATAATGGATGTTGTAATCCAACATGTCAAATTCACTATTTGATGTAATTTACACAATTTTTCTATTTAAAAACATTTTAAAATATGTAATTTATTCTTGTGATGACAAAGATGAATTTTCAGCAAAATTGCTCCAGCATTCTGTTACATAAACAAACAGAAATTATTCTAATATGATGATTTACTGCTCAATAAACATTTATTATTATGTTGAAAGCTGTTGGCAAATGAATGAAAAGACTAATTATAATCCTTACAAAAAGGAAAAAGGAAGATTTTCCTATATAGAAAGACACCATTTAGTAAATTGATCCTGTTTGATAGTATATCAGCTATAGTGTTACTGTCACAGAACAGAATGGCACAGACGGGTGAGTATGAACAGAGTTTATTGAATAACAGTCACTGAATGGTAAGTAGCGTGGTAGCAGAAGTTGGAGAGGGCTATAAACAGTCTGATGATGTTTTCCTTATCTGAACAGGAGCGGGAGATTGGAGAGCTGACCGGAACAGCGGAGCTGGAGACTGGAGAGGACTGGCAGCAGACGGGGACCAAGGACAGGAACAGACGGGAGGCTGACGGGCTGGAGATACAATGCGGGTAAGTAGAATCAGGATCAGGAGATAGCGATAGGGAGTCTGTGATCGTGGTAAAGACGAGACCAGACAGTGAGTGACTGAATGAGGTGAGTATATATGGAGTGGATGATAGTCCGGATAAGTGATGGCAGGTGGTGACGACAGGTGGTGATGATTAGTAGTCAGGGGAACTGGAACGAGTAGGCGGAGTGAAGGTATCTGGTGCTGACGCAGATGCATCCGTGACAGTACCCCCCCCCCCCCCCCCACGGCCAGCTCCAGCTGGCGGGCGGGACCGACGACGGGGACGGCCACGGCCCCTGGGTGCAGGACGACCTGGATGGGCCGAATGGAAGTCCTGGAGTAGGGTGGGATCAAGAATGTCCTCCCGCTGAACCCAACATCTCTCTTCCACCCCAAATCCTTCCCAGTCGACGAGGTATTCCAGAAGGCCGCCCCGTCGCCGGGAGTCGAGGATTTCTTGCACTTGGTAGATGTTATCGTCCTCCGGATCCACAGGAGGAGGGGGCACGTCCGCAGCACCAGACCCTGGGGAGGAAGGAGTGAGAGGATTAGTATAGGGCTTGAGGAGGGAGACATGGAATGTAGGTGCGATGCGGTAGTGAGCAGGAAGAGTGAGTCGATAGGTGACAGGGTTGATCTGCCTCTGTATGGCGAACGGGCCGATGTATCTGGGACTCAGCTTACGACAGGGCTGTCGGAGACGGATGTCCCGGGTGGAGAGCCAGACCAGTTGACCCGGATGGTATTGGGGAGTTGAGGCACGTCGAACATCCGCCTGGCTCTTGTGTCTCCGGACAGCCCGCTGGAGGTGAGTATGGGCTGAGTCCCAGACCCTCTCGCTCGTCTGGAACCAGTGGTGGACTGCTGGAACATCTGCTGGTTCACCGGACCAGGGAAACAGTGGAGGTTGGTACCCGAGTATGCACTGGAAGGGGGTGAGCCCTGTGGTGGATTGACGGAGAGAGTTTTGTGCATACTCGGCCCACGGCAGGTAGCGGCTCCAGCAGTCCTGGTGGTCGTGGCAGTATGACCGTAAATATCTCCCGATTTCCTGGATCTTCCGCTCAGTCTGGCCGTTGGACTGGGGGTGGTATCCCGACGTAAGGCTGACGGAAACGCCCAGGAGATTGAAGAAGGCCTTCCACACACGGGAGATAAATTGTGGACCTCTGTCAGATACGACGTCCTCGGGGATTCCAAATTTTCTGAAGACGTAGTGGAATAGGGCTTCAGCGGTTTCAAAGGCAGTAGGGAGCCCGGGGAGAGGAATGAGTTTGCATGCCTTGGAGAATCGGTCGACTACCACAAGAATGCAGGTGTGATTGTTGGAACGGGGAAGGTCGGTGACAAAGTCGACCCCCAGATGGGACCAGGGTCGAGTGGGAATTGGTAGGGGAGTGAGTTTTCCTTCGGGAAGATGACGGGGAACCTTGGCCATGGCACAGACTGAGCATCCCCTGACGTATCGGGAGACATCCTGGGCCATACCCGGCCACCAGTAACGTTGTTGGACGAGCGAGAGAGTTACTTGGCTGCCTGGGTGTCCAGAGCCCGGGGAGGTATGTACTGAATCCATGAGGGACAGGCGTAAGCGAGTCGGGACGTAAACCCGTCCCTCTGGACCTCCCGGCGGAGCAGGTTCGGCTTGGGTGGCGTCGGTAATGTGATCGTCCATACTCCACTGAATGGGGCTTACGACGATGGCTGGAGGGAGGATGGTCTCGGGACTAAGAGGAGGAGAACTGGGCTGGAACTGTCGCGATAGTGCGTCTGCTTTTACATTCTTGTGTCCAGGACGGTAGGTGACGGAGAAGTTGAAGCGGGTGAAGAAGAGGGCCCAGCGAGCTTGACGGGGGTTGAGTCTTCTAGCCTCACGGAAGGTATTCGAGGTTCCGGTGGTCCGTGATAACTGTAAAAGGGTGTTGAGCCCCCTCCAGCCAGTGTCTCCATTCCTCTAAGGCCAGTTTGATTGCTAGCAGCTCTCGGTTGCCGATATCATAATTCTGCTCCGCCGGGGACAGTTTTTTGGAATAGAAGGCACATGGATGGAGTTGCAATGGAGTCCCCTGCCGCTGGGAAAGAACCGCTCCTACCCCAGAGGTGGAGGCATCCACTTCCACGATGAAGGGTAGAGCTGGATTGGGAAGGGAGAGGGTAGGAGTGGAACTGAAGGCACGTTTCAAGCTGTCAAACGCCCGTGTGGAATCGGTGTTCCAGGACAGAGACTTGGCCCCGCCCTTGAGGAGGTTAGTGAGAGGGAAGCAGGTCTGACTGAAGTTTTTGATGAAGCGGTGATAGAAGTTAGCAAACCCAAGAAACCATTGGAGGTCTTTCCGAGAGGTGGGTTGTGGCCAGTTGTTGACGGCATCCACCTTCCTCTGGTCCATGGTTATACCGCGGGGAGTGATGAGGTAGCCCAGGAACTGAACGGTGTCTCGATGGAATTCGCACTTTTCTAGTTTCAGAAAGAGTTGATGGTCTCTGAGGCGTTGGAGTACGGTTTGGACATGGCGGATATGAGTGGATAGATCTGGAGAGTATATGAGGATATCATCGATATAGATGATGACAAATTGGTGTAGTAAGTCTCTGAAGATCTCGTTCATAAACCCCTGGAACACGGCGGGTGCGTTGGACAATCCGAAGGGCATGACGAGGTACTCGTAGTGCCCCGCAGGGGTAATGAAAGCTGTCTTCCATTCATCACCTTCACGGATGCGGATGAGATTGTACGCGCTCCGGAGATCGAGCTTGGAGTAGACGGTAGCCCCACGGAGTTGTTCTAGAGCGGCGGGGACCAGAGGAAGAGGATAGCGGTACTTGATGGTGGATTGGTTGAGAATACGATGATCGATGCAGGGGCGCAAGCCTCCGTCCTTCTTGCCCACGAAGAAGAAACTTGATGCGGCAGGGGACGTGGATGGTCGAATAAATCCTTGGCTTAGGGCTTCCTGGATGTACTCCTCCATGGCCTTCTGCTCCGGGATGGACAGAGAATAGATCTTACCTCGCGGTAGGACCGCCCCAGGCAGCAGGTCGATCGCACAGTCCCATGGCCGATGAGGTGGTAAGGTGGTTGCCAGCTGTTTATCAAAGACCTCCTGGAACGCCCGGTAAGGAGGAGGAATTTCCGGGAGAAACACGGTAGAGGAACCCTCCACGGAGGTGGCGGAGAGAGAGATTTTCTGAACCGGAGCGGCTGGACGGATAATTGGCTTGGAAATGGCAGGCAGACAATGATGGTGGCATTCTTCACCCCACTGTAAGACCTCACCGGTGGACCACTGGATATGCGGTGAATGGAGTTCTAACCAAGGGCGTCCCAGGATGATCTCGGCCGTCGAGCCCTCCAGCACCAGAAAGGAAATAGCCTCTTTGTGAAGCCAGCCGATCTCTAGCCCTAGGTCCGGGCTGCGGTGTTCAATCCGGCCACGGCCAAGAGGTTTTCCGACGATGGACTGAACGTGAAGGGTGTGAGGAATGGTACGTTGCTTAGTTTGGAGCCGATGGAGAGTGGTGAGTGAGATGAAGTTACCGGCGGATCCTGAGTCAATTAGCGCTTGAACTGGAAGGGAACGGTTCATATAAGTGATAGTAGCAGATGTATACTTCATATTCGATATGGATAGGGGTAACTGAACAGTACTCACTGCGGGTCGAGGTGGACGAATGGGACAGGTGGATAACATATGACCAGCAGCCCCGAAAAAAAACAGACATAGCCCGTTGGTTATACGGCGGTTGCGCTCGGAGATCGGTAGGCGTGCCGACCCGATCTCCATCGGCTCTGGTGCTGGAGGACTGTAAGCGGCAGATGGGCGAGGAGACGGAGGTGCAGGGCTATCTAGCTGGCAAGCAGTGCGGCGTTGATCGATGCGGATGGATCGCTGTATGATGCTCTCGATACCCACTGTGTCATCGTAGATGGCTAACTGAAGGCGAATGTCGGGATTCAGACCGTGGCGATATGCGGTGATGAGGGCAGACTCATTCCATCCCAGCGTAGCGGCGAGGGTCCGGAACTGCAGAGCATATGCAGCCACTGAGGATCTCCCTTGCTTCAATCGAAACAGCTGATCTTGCACGGAGATCGAGTGCACAGATTGTGAGAACACTTCCAGGAAGTGACTGGAAAATGAGGCGAAGGTTCTGGTGACGGGCCCACGATCTTTCCATAAGGCATGAGCCCATTGAAGAGCCCGACCACGGAGAAGGGAAATGAAGAAAGCTACCTTCGATTCTTCAGTGGGGAACGAGGATGGAATCATTTGCATGTAAAGCTCGCACTGCAGAAGGAAGCCGCTGCACTCCTCCTCCTCGCCAGAGAAGGGCGCTGGTTAGGCCATGGGACATACAGAGGCAGAGGAAAAGGCTACGGTGGAAGTAGCGAGCACAGATGCACTAGTCCGGGGAAGGGATGCTGTCGGTGGGGAACTCGTGGCCGTGGTGGTTGTGGGCGTAGGTTGAAGCATGTTTAGGTTGGTCTGGTCTTCTGTCACAGAACAGAATGGCACAGACAGGTGAGTATGAACAGAGTTTATTGAATAACAGTCACTGAATGGTAAGTAGCGTGGTAGCAGAAGTTGGAGAGGGCTATAAACAGTCTGATGATGTTTTCCTTATCTGAACAGGAGCGGGAGATTGGAGAGCTGACCGGAACAGCGGAGCTGGAGACTGGAGAGGACTGGCAGCAGACGGGGACCAAGGACAGGAACAGACGGGAGGCTGACGGGCTGGAGATACAATGCGGGTAAGTAGAATCAGGATCAGGAGATAGCGATAGGGAGTCTGTGATCGTGGTAAAGACGAGACCAGACAGTGAGTGACTGAATGAGGTGAGTATATATGGAGTAGATGATAGTCCGGATAAGTGATGGCAGGTGGTGACGACAGGTGGTGATGATTAGTAGTCAGGGGAACCGGAACGAGTAGGCGGAGTGAAGGTATCTGGTGCTGACGCAGATGGATCCGTGACAGTTACATTTTGTTGAGTGTTTATCATTTAATGTCTCTTGGGACTCTTGCCAAATGTGCTAAATTATTTGATGTATTCAAAGTGCACTTACATCATTTTGGCACCATAATTTACCGTGACGTCTTTAACTTTTTATTCTTGTGGCTATTTTATGGATTATATTTTGCCAAATCGTTTCAGTTGTTTCTTTTTCTCCTGGAAAATATCACAATGGGAGCTTTAATTTGTTGTATGGGCTATGTGCACAACCGTAGTTTCGAACTTCCGCTTTTGTCAGAAGCTGGCGTATCAGTTTCCGGTCTACGACTGGTCATCCGCATCCACTAATAAACAAACAAACAAGATGAGTGCTGCTGTTGTACGAAAAAAAGAGTTCTTAAACACATCTAAGTTTCTTAGAACTGTAGTGGGTCTAACCTCAGTTTCTCACCCGTTTGCAGTGTGTGTTGCGGTGCAGGAGCGTGCTGTTAGTGAGTTCACATATTATGATGCGTTTGCACAGTGAATAACTGATCCGCGGCTGTACAACAAACACATATTTAATATTTTTATTATTTTTTGCGCGTCGATCAAAATGTCTATTTTGTGCAGCCACTGCGCACGAAGGTTGGTGTTTATCAGGAAGCAGTAGAAGCTCAAATGGCTGTTAGCGACTTGAAGCAGAGCAAAGTGCCGCACAGCAGTTTCCTAACGCACCATGTAAACAGGTTAGGGCTTTCACTTTTCACTGATGTGGTACATATAACAGCAGCACAGCGATCGTTTCCACACCGAATCTATTTCTGCTGTGCTGCAAACGCTGGTGGTCAAAATGATAAAGATTGACCTGAAAATGTAGTAATTTCACCATAAATGCGTTTAATTAAATAAAATGTAGTAATCTCACCATAAATGCACATTTAATCAAGGAAAACTACAATTTACTTCAACCAGGCGACAGAATGAACTCGTCTCGATCGTGGAGGTGGAAAAATACGTTTTGTGACATGCAAGATCTATTGTTTTAAAATTAAGATGCAAACGAAAAGGCAAGTCGGCTGCTTTTGTCAAGTTCAAGCTTTAATTTAAATTATTTGCGATTTTAATATAGGAAATATTTTACCACTTGCTTGAGCAACTTGTAATGGAGTAACGTACATTGTTTAAATTGTGTTTAAACGTGCATACTAAGAATCGCAATGCTGACACAACTTTTTGTTTTTAAAAATAAGTTGCAGCATAACTTCTGGACTTTAAATAAAAATATTAAGTATGTGTTTGTTGTACAGCCGCGGATCAGTTATTCACTGTGCAAACGCATCATAATAGCTTATGTGAACGCACAAACAGCACGCTCCTGCACCGCAACACACACTGCAAACGGGTGTGAAACGGAGGTTAGATCCACTACAGTTCTCAGAAACTTAGATGTGTTTAAGAACTCTTTTTTTCGTACAACAGCAGCACTCATCTTGTTTGTTTATTAGTGGATGCGGATGACCAGTCGTAAACCAGAAACTGATACGCCAACTTCTGACAAAAGCGGAAGTTCGAAACTACGGTTGTGCACATAGCCTATAATGCTCTCATTCACACTCAACACTGCAACCACACTGCAACCGTTTGGTGCAGATAAAACGAACAGGGTGAGAAATGGGTCTGTGTTCCTCAAGAAGCCGTGTCAGGAGGTCCATTGATCTGTTGTGCTTCCAGGTTAAGTGTCAAAGTAGAGATTTCAGCATCCTGGCTAAAATACTAACCATTCTCCCCCCTAAAGGCAGCCGGAGGCGACATGCTGGGATGATCAGATTGCATTTGTGCATCATCCCCCCTCCACCCTCTTTCCTGATGTAAGAAGAACATGACTTGTTCCACAGAAACAACTGAAGAAAAAATGTTTAATTAATGTATTCTCTGATGTAAGGTCAAACTTAAATAAATAAATACAAGCAGACAGTTTAACTCTCTGACATCCTTGGTGTCTGTTCCCCGCCATTGAAGGAAATTTTAGGCTTTCCATGTTCTCACTGTTATGCAGTAGGATGCCCTATTAAACATCTTCTGAAAGAGTATTGAATCTGCAAATAAAAAAAAAAACAGACAAAGAAGAAGCAGAAATAAGCCATAGCTTATGTAAGCAGATTTATATGTGAAATAACGCAATCATCAACATTAAACGATTTATAAATCAAAACTGCCTAATGTTACTGAATGAAATGTTGACCCATGACGAGCGACTGTGAAGCATTAGGGGTGTTGATGGATCTACTCCATGTATGTTTTGATCATCGCTCTGAATCTGCCATGAATGTAGTCTTTGACAAAAATGTGATTTTCTCAGCTTTTTGCTCAAAATGTTGCTTTTTTTAAATTAAACTTTAAACTTTTCGAGTTAAAAATTGTCTCTTTTTTTCCATTCTCAAAAGAGTGTGGACATCTGCTTTCAGTTCCTTTGTAGGTTTGGAAGGAAACTGTTCATAAAAGACCAGGGCTGCATTCCTCAAAAGCATCACAAGCTGACTTGATCTTAGAGATCATGGATGCCAATGGTTAAATGATCTAGGCTTACAATGCTTTTGAGAAATGCAGCCAGGATCTCTTAAAAGTAGGGTAGGCAATTGCAGAGGGGCTAGAAGCTATCTTAGAAATCACAAGATCTCACAAGAGTGTCTCCAAAGCCACACCTTCTACAAAAGTCTCGTAATTATGGTTATGACATGGTGTGAACACAGCATAAGCTTGTTGTTTTGGTTCAGGAGGAACTGAAAAAGGCAGCTGCTGTTTGTTTGTTTGTTTGCTCATTACTTGTAGTCCTCTCTACGAGTAGGAACATTGTAGCAGCATTGGGTAACGCTTTAGATTACAGCCCGGAAAGTACTGCGTAATTAAAGCGATTTTACAGCGTAACCTTCTGTAATTATAGTGTAACGTACTTACAAAATAAGTATAAGGAACAATATTTTAATTTTGGGGAGTAAAGGGGTAAAAACCAGGAGAAATAAAAAAAAATATCTATATACTGTAAGTTTTATTGAACGAAGGGGTACTTATTCTACTATTATGATACAACAATCGGTAACACTTTATAATAACTGCACGCTATTAATCATTAGTCAAGCATGAGTAAACCGTTAATTCATCATTTATAAAACATTAATAGACATTAATATGCAGTTTATAAATATAGCTATACATGCTTTTTTCTTGATTTATAAGCATATCTATAATGCGTTTAATGATTGTATTTTCATACTTTGTTAATGATCAATTAATAATTTCTAAATGAAGTATAGCATTATTTACAAACCAGTTGTTTAAGAGTTGTCAGTCATTCATAAGATCACGTAGAAAGTGTAAGTAAATGTAGTAAATACAGGTAGTTATAAAGCATTTAGTAGTGGTTAGTTAACTGTTTTTGTGAGCTAATCTAAAGTGAGGACTATTCATGCTTTGTAAAGCATTTATAAAGGTGATTTAAAGACTCGTCAATCTTCTAAACAGTAAAATGTAACAAACACAACGCAGTAATACAGAACATAGCAATAATTAACAGCCTTTAAAAATGCTTTACAAGGCATGACTAGTCCTCACTTTAGATGAGCTCACGAACATAGTTAACTGACCACTACTAAATGCTTTATAACTACCCAAATTAACCCTTAATTACAGCAATAATACATGTTAATAAAGCATTTATTAACACATTAAGTAACCTGAATGATAAGATGTATGAATGTACATTTAAATAGTTTATTAATCATTTACTTACTCGCTCTAAGTAATCGTATGAACCACTGAAAACTCTTAAATAACTAGTTCATAAAAAAATGCAATTCTTCATTTAGAAATGATAAATTGATCATTAATAAAGGATGAAAATACAATTATTAAACAAATTATAGATATGCTTTTAAATCAAGAAGAAAGCATTTATAGCTGTATTTATGAACTGCTTATTAATGTCTATTAATGCTTTATGAATGATGAATTAATGGTTTACTCATGCTTAACTAATGATTATTAGCGTGTATAAAGTGTTACCCAACAATCTTACATTTGGGAGCAATTTAGCAAGAACTTACCATTTTGAAATAATGGTGAACCAGTACGCACTGTGGGCTTTATAAAAATTACAGGGTATATATACTGTATATCGATGCATTTATTAAGTAATATTTTTAACAAAAGTGCACTAAAAACAAAAACTGTTGCAACTTTTGCTTACATATTGGGGAAAGATACTCTTGTTTCATGTAGGTGTTTGTTGTTACCCTCTTGTTCCATGTAGTTACTGGGTAAGTACAATAATACACACAATCTTATATCACTGACTCAGACACCTTACAAGCACCACTTACCCTGTAACCACATGAAACCAGATATATTTCCCAGTATATTTTAGAAACATGTTAGCACAAACTTAAATATCGGCACTTTTGCAATCAAATTTTTTATTTTATTTATTTTTTTTATAAATGCATAGATGTACCCTGCCATTTTTAAAAAAGCCTACTCAATATGTATTGATATTGCTACAAAAATGTATGCAGTGTATGTTCTCGCTAAATTGCTCCCAAATGTAAGATTGTTGTATCTTAAAGGGTTAGTTCAAGTTAGTTGAAATAAAGTCGTTATTTTTGTTTGCTTTGCACACAAAAAGTATTCTCGTCGTTTGATAAAGTTAAAATTGAGCCACTGTAGTCACTTGGACTATTTTAACAATGTCTTTAATGACTTTTTGATGTCAGCAAGAGTCATTCCCTCAAGAAGCATATGGGCTAGTATGCAGGAGCGATCTTAATATCTTAAATACCTTAATTTGTGTTCCGAAGATGAATGAAGGTCTTACGGGGTTGGAACAACATGAGGGTGAGTAAATACTGACAGAATTTTCATTTTTGGGTGAACTAACCCTTTAATAGTATAAGTAGCCCTTAGTTTTATAATAGTTAGAGTATACTTTTTTTTTTTTTCTCCTGGTTGTCACTCCTTTATTCCCCAAACTTTAAATATTGTACCCTTATACTTACATTTAAGTACTTTATAGTACACTATAATTACAGAAAGTTACACTGTAAATTCCTCTTAATTACACAGTACTTTCCGGCTGTAATCTAAAGCGTTACCCAGCATTTGTCTATTTAGGATCTAACCTATTTGCTTTTGGCCACTCAACTTTGATCGGTGCTTATAAGAACAAGCAGGCAATGTAAGAAAACAAACATAATACCACTATGCACTTAATCTCACAATAGGATCATCACCAGGCACTGAAATTTTCATTCTGACTAAATGGAAAATCCTGATCTTTTTCCTCATATGGTTCCATTACACAAGATGGGCCTTAAGCAGCCAGAGTCACTTTATCCCTGCTGTGGTTTTTACATGCACATTATGTCTCAAGGATCTACACTGCAAACAGCCTTGCATTTAAAATCACTAGAGAGCTAGTCTGCCAAGAAAGAAAGAGTAAAAGACTAAGCGAATTTGAGATTTGTCGTGTGCAGTGTGGGTGTTCATTGACGATATTTTGGTTGGTCCAGACAGGTATTGTAGACGTCTGATAAAAGACTGTTCCTGTCCAATGACACATTAATCTGTCTTGAGACTAGCCCAGCATGCTGATGTTATCAGTGCAGGAAAACAACCTTGGGGAGAAAGAAAGTGGCTTGGTGCTTAGCAAGCTAATTTCAATACTTTAGAAACTTACTTGTCATTGCTGATTGTATAAGCTTCGCTATCATCTGTCACTCACAATACAAAAAAAAAAAAAAAAGAAAGAAAAATGTTATAATGGAAAGTTTGAAGGACAAAGTTCTTGTCCATTATAAACATCATTATTATTTTGGAGCAGAATACCATTTCTATAAAAGATGGGAACTATTGTTCATGTGGACGTTATTAAAGGAATAAATGGAATAATAAAGGAACAGTTCACCTAATAAGTGAAATATGAACTGATAAAACAGTTGAACTAAAAAGTTACTTTAAAAACAAATGGCAGAAATGTAAAACATACTGGGAATTTTGTTGTGATATCAGCTAACATAACTTTGTTTTGTCTATCAATTTGTTATAATTTGAAAAATATATTTGAAATAGTGGTTTCCCCAAATTCAACTGAAAATGCAAGATTCAAAATTATTCAACCCCTTGAATATAATCCCTTACAAACAGCACAATCTGCAAAATAGGTATTTTATCAAGGGCTTCATTAATTGCACCACGTGTGCTTCAGCTAGAACACATGGCATATCTGAACTGGCTAGGTTTGTTGAGTGTGGCTAAGTCAAAAGAATGGTCCAAAAAGATAAGAGAAGACATCACCACCCTTCACAAACAAGGAACAGGATACAAAAAGATATAGGTAAATGTCTCTGTTTCAAGATGTAGTGCCATGGTTTTACGTTGTGAAGTAGTAATTTACGTACAACAACATAACTTGATGCTTCACTACCACAGCATGATGCACCATTGAAGAAATCAAGCTAGTCACGAAACCAGTTTCCCGAAACCATACTGTCGCAAAGTGGTCATTCAACCACTTTGGTTTATGACATCACGCACATGGTGAAGTAATACCTACTTTTAATGAAACTGTTTGAGATCAAATTTATGATAGATGTTTTGATATAAATTAGAGACATGGCATCTGAGGAATATTTATTTTCAGATTCAATCATAGGCTCGTACATGTGCCGTCTTCAAAAACGGTGCTTTAAATATCTTGACGAACTCAAAGATGTAAAACACATTTGTATGTATTCTAAATAAAATACACAGGTTACACTGTAACAATGAATACGCTTTATCTAATCAATAAAATTGTGGCAACAGATTACAAGCAATATTATTAATTAAATTTAACAAATTAGAAATGAGTAATAATTAATCAAATTAATTCCTTAAAAGTTAACCATTTAAAATGAGTTACAGAAAAGATTACACCCAACAATTTAACAAAAATATCTGAATAACAGACAAACGTCAAAGATTAATTAAGAACTATTTATAGTTCATTGCCAACATTGAAGACACCTGATGTTAACAAGCAGAATTACTGAAGGAGAAAACCATAATTTTAAAACAATCCTAAAACAAACACCGATCACCATAATGGTGACTTAAATGGACGTTTTTTGTTTGTTTGTTGTTGTTGTGAGTTTTATTCATTTTAAATGGTTAACTTTTAAGGAATTAATTTGATTAATTGTTGCTAATTTCTAATTTGTTAAATTTGAGTAAATTTAACAATAACTACTTCTAATAATATTGCTTGTAATCTGTTGCCAGATTTTTTTTTGATTAGATAAAGCATATTCGTTTTTACAGTGTATACTGAAAGTCAGCATGCTTATTTGCACAAGATAAGGATTTATTAAGTCCACATGTCAAGCAATCTAGAAACTATGGTTCAAACCACAGCACATCAGAATTTTGTGATGCTGTTTGCGAATGTTCATTGGAACGATGGTTTCGGGAAACACCGATTTATTGAACTACTGTATGCTGATAACGACTGAACTTGGGACCATCGATGGCTGACGATGCTTTTTAGGGAAACGCACCCCTTTTACTGTTCAGACAAAGTCCAGATGGAGTGGAATGAAGACGAAGCAGCCCAAGTCTTACTAGGCAGATACAACTAAACTTATTCATTAAACTCTTTCTTTTACCATCAGAGAGAGAATGAAGGGCACTTTATGCCACTTTGAGTGATTTATTGCCCTCATAAAAATAAGCCCCGCCCCTTTTTTACCCCTCCCGCTCACTTCCGGTCTCCCCTCCTCTTACCACCCACCAACACCCCTCACCACCACCTCCACTTCTGGACTGGTCACGTGATCGTGGGAAAATTTTCCCACGATACGGAACCCCATCCGACCCAGTACCGAACTGGACACCTGTTGTACACCTGTTACACCTGTCTTGTTCAATGTAATAATGTTCAAAATGATGGAAAACAATACATTTTCAAACTTTAATGATGACAGAAAAACAGATATAGGTTATGTTTTTTAGTTTTTATTAAACAATGGTCCTTTTACACACATTGTTTAAAACCATTTAGTCAATTTATATCATTAAAACGCAGTACAGGTCTTTCCCTTTACACATTATTTAGTAAATTACTCCATTTTTAAATAAAACATCTGTTTTAAAAAAGTTTTCATTCACAAAAATAACATTTTGGATCAAAAGTTGTACTTTTACACAATTACACACCGTTTAAAAGTATTAAATAATATTGATTATAATAATAATTATCGATATTCAAACACTAAAATGTTAAATTGTTTAGACGCAAAATAAATAATTAATAAACGTTATCAAAATGTGTATTAAAACAGCGTGTATTTAAATTACATCAAACAATTATTAAAGGATATCAAAACTTAAAAACATAAAAACTGACTTACCTTCTGTTTTGTTGGTGAAAGAAGAACAAAATTATCCCGTTTAAAGATTAATCAGCTCCAAAGATTTATCCGGGTTTAAAAATCCATCAGCAAAGATATAACCAACAGCAAGGATTATCCCAAAGGTATATATCCAAAACTTTAGAGATATTCCAAAAGTTATCCGGTTCAAAGTTGTGTAAATGTAATCCCGGGAGCCCAAGAAAGCACGTCCTAACAGGCCGAAGTCAGAGAGAGCAATGACATATCCATCCTCTGTAGTCTGACCAGACGTAAGCTCCACCCCTAGAACCCTCCCAAACAAGAGGTGTGATTAGGACCTCTTGGTTAGCTCTGAGAAAAGCGACCACTCACCTTGAAGAGCTGTCCGAAATGCAACCGCTGAACAGAGCACACGGGCCCCGGGGTTGACTCCGCCTCCTTGCACGCCCTAGATGACGCACGTGCGGCGGATTGGTCTACGCTCTATTCACTACCTGTACGAGCGACAGATTGGTCCACACATACACACACTCACACGTAAACTCCTCCCATACTCCGGCCGCGTCCGTTTTAAAAGACCATGAGCTCACAGACTGCAGTGCAGACAGTGTGGATTTTAAAGGGTAACTAAACCCCTGGTCAGAGCCTGACTCCACCCACTAGCAATATTTGAAAAATGCTGAAAAAATGGGCAGACCCCAGCGGGGCTAGGGGGCGTGCACCTGAGACCCGCCGTGAGTGACAGCTGCTGTCAGACTCTAAAATAGAGCGAGACTAGTCTGGAGTGACTCAATAGCTGCCTTTGCAACAGAGCGGCCATTTGAAGTCGAGGACTTTTCTCCCTCACCTTCACCTGAAGTGGATGAGGGTGAATTGTATACATACACAGGGCCAAATCCATTCGAGCTGCTGGCTCAAACTGCGGTCTTAACTCCCGCATCGCGACCGGCATCTGATGAGTTATGTCGTCGAGTTGATCTCAATAGCGCACGCTATTGATATTATGCCGCTATATGAAAAAATCCAGCAAAATGCACCGGCTCGTTTGTCGACCCTAGAGGATTAACTTTATCCTAACCATAAATTGTGATTAAAATATCCATGATCACTCACATCAAGACGCCGCTGCGGTGGAGGAGTCCATGCAGGACGAGCAGTGTTTGGCACTGCGTGTGGAGAAGCCCATGTCCACCTCTATTCCGTTACTATCCTGATCACTGTACTAAACACTGATAAATCTATGCTAACTTGAAGCTATCCTAACTGTACTATGCTACTAGCTACACAAAATAATCTAAATTATCTATATAATGCTATGCTAAATAGATGCAACAATACTCTATCCTGGTCGTTTTCAAAAATAATCTAAATAACTATATAAATGCTATGCTAACTAGATGCTATTATATGCTATAGTATCCTGATCGTTTTCAATATTCATAAATCCAACTCCTGACTCGCTACAGTAGTTTTGACGGAAACCAGATGCTTTTATACCAGGGGCTGCCAAGGGCGTGGTGAGCTCGCACCAAGGGTGTGACAGAGTGCGTCTGAGAGTTCGCTACGTCAGCAAGTACCCCTACTGCAGGAGCTTTCCGTTTAACCTGAAGAGGGCAGCACTCAGACGTTTTTACACCATATATTTGAAAATCAAAACACTTTATACTCAATTGTCAAAAAATGTACTCGAATCAATGAACAGCATTTATGAAGCTCCATTCTTACAGATCATTAACTAAAAAAAGTTGTTTTGGTGTTTAGTTACCCTTTAAGGATCAGGTCCACGGATTGAATTTTGGATCTATACGGATTTATTATTGTGTTAATTTGGGAGCTTAATTTAAAGTTGAGTTCATCGGATTATCAACATTGTTCAGCGTGTGGAAATATGTGGATTTATCATCATGTTTGTTCATTCTGAATCGCGAAAACAGTTCATTGGGTTTTGAGGATTATGCCGTTTCTTGTGGAATATCATGCATTCATCACAAGGAAATCCGAGACATGAAGTTTTATAATTTCAACAGTAAGGATTATGTGTTTTATCAACGCGGGGTACACCTGTGGAAATATGAGAATTTATCAATGATCTCCCCAGCGTACTGTTCATTGGATTATGTGCTTTATCACCGATCTGTTCAATCATAGCGTCTGATCCACAAAACACATCGTGTGGAAATATGAGAATTGTATTATTGTCCTGCTCCAGCGCAAGGAATCCGAGACATGCGTGAGGACACTCTGGGAGGTGTATTTTCGGATTTGCGGCTGTTCGTCGAGTCTGACCGCAAACACATCTTCGGATCTTTGTGTTATTCCGCACGCTGTTCAGCTCATGGATTTATGGAATATCATGCATTCACCACAAGGAAATCCGAGACATGAAGTCTTATAATTTCAACAGGGTGCGCAACGTTAAGTGGATGTAAACAGAGAACTTTGTAACGATCTTTTAAACACAGGAGGAGAATCGTGAAAAGCGTTCTGGACAACATCTGATAAGGTAATATACAAATATTAGTTTGACAGTTATTATTATTTTTATATATCTATTAATGTAATGGACTGTAGTCATTACCTTTAAATTCAGTAATATCCTATACTAAATCTAAACTAGGCCTACATATCATTTGAAGTTAGACTATCTCTAGTTTTAATATTTGATGATTACTTTTTATTTGTTTGATTGTTTTTTATTAATTTGTCTGTTATTTCTATTACAGCATGAACTGTTGTTATCCTTAACACCAGAGGAGAATTGCGAAATACATCATGAACAACAGCTGATAAAGGTAACAATTATTATACAAATATTGATTTGACTTTATTCACCTGACTGTTGTATTATTGGTGTGAACTGTAGATTACCTTTATATTCAGTAATAATGTATTCTAAGTCCAAACTACATATCATTTGAAGTTAGACTACCTCTAGTTTTTCATATTTGTTTGATTGTTATTGTTTTTATTAATTTGACTGTTATTTCTATTACAGCATGAACTGTTGTTATCCTTAACACCAGAGGAGAATTGCGAAATACATCATGAACAACAGCTGATAAAGGTAACAATTATTATACAAATATTGATTTGACTTTATTCACCTGACTGTTGTATTATTGGTGTGAACTGTAGATTACCTTTATATTCAGTAATAATGTATTCTAAGTCCAAACTACATATCATCTGAAATCTCAGCATCTCTAGTTTTAATATTTGATGATTACTTTTTATTTGTTTGATTGTTTTTAATAATTTGACTGTTATTTCTATAACAGGATGCTGTTAACCTATCTGAAGGACAATCGTGAAACCCCTGACAGCAACTAATATTGGTAACAAAGCACCTTTTAAATGAACGTTATCCAGATTATCAATGGAAAAGACACAACGCAAGTTATGCAATATATCATAATTACTGATTTATTTTTATTAATTTGATTGTTATTATTTTTATTCATTTGACTGTTATTTTACAGTTGTTATTTGTAATAATAGTATGGGTTGTTGTTATTAAAATCTCTTCAGCGTCACCAGCCCACCGGTGGGATCCCCAAAAACCATTACCTAGACTAATCTTGACAAAACTAAATATCATTTGAAATCCTACATTCTCTAGTTTTCATATTTGATGATTACTTTTTATTTGTTTTTATTAATTTGACTGTTATTTGTAATACTGCTATGGTTTGTTGTTAAACATTACCCATCAGCTATTACTATTATCTATGAATGGTGATGGTGTTGGAGTATTCGTTTATAGTCTACTAGTAACACATTAAAACAAAATGGCTTCTAAAAGATCTTACACTGATATGCAGTCAGACTCAGACGAAGATGTAGAACACATAAGATCGAGGCATCTCAGTACTAATGAACTATTGCAGCGTCTAATACGTGAACAGTTAAGAGCAATTGACACTACAGGACTTTCAGTAAGGGAGAGATTGCAAAATCTTATTGCCGAACAGCGATCCTGGCTAGGCGTGCGTGATGATGAATCCATCCACTCCGATAATGGGTTTTCGAATTATCACCACCGGTTCCCTAATATTGACGAAGACGACGAGTGTGCCAGGTCGAGACGTGATGGAAATAATGAACAATTGCAACGATTAATACGTGAACAACTAAGCGTGCTAGACACTACAGGACTATCAGTAAGGGAGAGATTGCAAAATCTTATTGCCGAGCAGCAATCCTGGCTAGACATGCCTGAGTGTGATGATGATGATGAAACCATCCAGTCCGGTAATGGGTTTTCGAATTATAATCATCAGCTCCCTAATATGGGTCTTAGCCAGGACGAAATTCATACGTTGACGACTGAGGGAGGGCGTGTAGGCGACTTCGTAATAACTCCTCGACCACATTTCAACGGACTAGAAATCCAAAGGACACTGAATCTCCGCGAAATAGATACAAACGATTTGGCTGATTTTAATCATCGTCTACACAATATTTTAAACGAGATTGTGCATTTTTCTCAACTGACGGCTGGCGATACGGGCTATGTGAATATAGCACTAACTGGTGACAGCTTACCTACGTCTATAAATGCTGTGTTAACACCAGAAAGCAATCATGATCCATCATTATTCATTGATCAAATTGAACGCGCTGCACAAAGCAACAGAGACGTGTCAACAGACAACTCTTTATCTCTAAGAGTTTCTGTAGCTATGGATCATCAAGGGGGTGGTCGTAGGAGAATCACGAGTATTGCCATCAGTGACACTATCAAACGAAATAAAATGAATTTATTTTGTCCGACGAATCTGAACGACAACATGTGCCTTAGTTATTGTCTGGCATATTTTTTGAATCCGACATTAACAGATCAAGAGTTGCAAAAATCAGCAAAAGACATACACACATTGTGTGGATTTGCACCGCTCGATAAAATAGGGTTTCATGATCTGAACATTTTCGAAAGAAAATTAAATTTAAAAATTGTAGTTTTTCACAGAGACTGCTCTGGAAGGGTACAGGTCTACAAAAACACAGATGAAATACATCCAAAGACCGCAAATTTATACATTCATGAATCGCATTACTATCTGATCAAAAATTTGAAAGGTTTCTTAGGCACTAGTTATGTCTGTCAATTTTGTTACCGCGGATTCAACGATAGGAGACTGCATAAATGCAAATATGTCTGTAATATTTGCTGTACAAGCGAATGTCGCACACATGTCACAAACTATAAACACTGCCCAGACTGCCTCAGATACTGCAGAAACACCTTTTGTTACGAAGCACATAAACAAGAGCGTACATCCATTGAAAAATCGCAATGTGACACTATAAAATACTGCACTAAATGTCAAAAATTGTATAGGGTTGCAAGATCTGGTGATAAAACCAAACCACACAAGTGCTCTCCAGAGAGCTGTGTACATTGCAACGAGATTTTGACAAGCGAAGGTAGTCACGAATGTTACATTCAGCCTCTAAAGTCTGAAATGTGTGATGAAAAATACATTTATTACGACTTTGAGACTATGTACCAGGATGATAAACATGTGGCTAATTTTGTATGTGCAATGACTCAGACAGGCGAGACGTTTGAAGCTGGAGGCACAGATTGTGTGGCACGTCTGATTAAACATTTCAGACGTCCAAAATACAATGATTACACATTCATAGCTCACAATGCTTCGGGGTTTGATTCCTACATTCTGTTACAGTATTTTAGCAGCGAAGGCATAACTCCAAAGGTTATTATGCAGGGGTGTAGAATATTACATATGTACGATGCGGCGTTTAGACAAAGATACGTGGACAGTTTCCAGTTTCTCCCTTTTTCGCTTAAAAAGGTCCCGGCTGCATTAAACCTGACGGTGAATGATAAGGGTTTTTTTCCACATCATTTCAACAGATTAGAGAATGCAAATTATGTGGGTCCCTATCCTGCAAAAGAGCTTTACGGTTATGAAACGATGAGCGAAATCGAACGTGTCAGATTTGACTCGTGGTACACATGTGTAGTGAACGACGTCTTTGACTTCGAAAAAGAGCTTGCTTTTTACTGTCGGAATGACGTTGTGATCCTTCGAGAGGCCTGTATAAAATATCGCAAAGAATTCATCGAATGTACAAACATTGATCCGTTTAAATCTGTGACATTGGCCGGAACATGCATGAAAGTATTCAAAACAAACTTTTTGAGTCGGGATACAGTTGCACTTACACATAGTCACGCATACATTAATCAATACAAAACGTACTCCAACGCGTCAATTCAGTGGTTAGAATTTATTAAAAGTAAGGACTGTGTACCCGTGCAGCATGCCTTAAACCACGGAGAGCAAGCCTTCGGACCTTATCATGTTGATGGTTATTATGAGTCTGTTGATGGGGTAAAAACAGCCTTGGAGTTCTTGGGTTGTTTTTACCATGGACACGATTGTCGATTTAAGCCGGAAGAAATTCAGCCTTTATCAAAAGTATCTTTTGGTACTCTCAGAAGGCAATCGGATGAAAAGATAGAAACACTTCGTAAAGTGTATTCCTTACGAGTGATTACTATCTGGGAATGCGAATGGGATCATGCTAAACAAACAAATCATGATGTCATTCAGTTTATGGAATCTTACGAAGCACCTGAGAGGCTCAGACCCCGGGATGCATTATTTGGTGGACGTACGAATGCGTATAAGTTGTACCACAAAACAGCTGATGATGAACGAGTGGATTATTATGATTTCACATCGCTCTACCCGTACGTACAGTCGAGTAAGACTTATCCTATCGGACACCCGAAGATTATTTTTGAGGATTTTGAAGAAATAGATAATTATTTTGGGTTAATTAAAGCGACAGTGCTACCGCCTCGTAAGCTATTTCATCCTGTTCTACCTTATCGATGCGGTGGTAAACTAATGTTTCCTTTATGCAGGACTTGTGCAGAGAATCAGATTCAGGACCCCCAATGCAGTCATACTGATGTCGACAGAAGTATCACTGCTACATGGGTCAGCGTTGAATTACAACGAGCTATTCAACACGGGTATCATGTGATCAAAATACACGAGGTCTGGCATTTTTCGCAGTCGACTGATACATTGTTTACCGATTACGTCAAAACATTCCTAAAATCCAAACAGGAGGCGTCAGGCTTCCCCTCACATGTAGTGACAGATGCGGACAAACAGTCTTATGTCGATGATTATCTGGATAAACAGGGCGTTCAGCTAGACATCGCTAATATAGCCCATAACCCCGCAAAACGATCTATAAGCAAGCTTATTTTGAACACTTTGTGGGGCCGCTTCTCTCTCAGGACTCATCTGCCTACCACAGAGCTTTTGACAGAGCCTGAAGAATTCACACAGTGTCTTTTTGGAGGTGCCGGCCGAATTATAAAACACTTTTCGTTTGTATCTGATTCAGTGGCATTGATTCAGTGGTCCTATGCAGAACGCGATCCGTGCCCGACACGAGACGTTAATGTCTTTATTGGCGCTTTCACCACAGCTTACGCGCGACTCGAGCTGTATAATCTTTTGGATAAATTAGGCGAACGTGTGTTGTACGCAGATACAGATTCTGTGATCTTTGTGTCAAAAAACGGCGACTGGATTCCCGAGACAGGATCTTATCTCGGTCAATTAACGAGCGAATTAGCGACAGGCGACACTGTGGTTGAGTTTGCATCATCAGGTCCCAAGTCATATGGGTTTAGAACGGCAAACGGACATACGTGTCTCAAAGCGAAGGGTATTACACTTAACGCAAATAATGCACAGATAGTCACACTACAGAGTCTGATAGGGTTAGTCTGTGCGTATGTAGAGACCGGTGACACTCAGGAGCTGTTCCCCCGCACAGAGACCATTACACGTAATAAGAGGACCTTCACATTGCACAACAGATCAATTGTGAAAAGTTTCAGACTTGTGTACAATAAGCGAGTACTCCAACCAGATTATACGACCTTGCCTTACGGGTTTTAACAATACTTTGAAAATGTGTGAAACAGATGTTTTTGACTGCAGACTGCAACACCCGTTTTCAGCTGTTATTAGCGGCCCAAGCAATAGTGGGAAGACTTTTTTTGTAAAGACTCTGATGTACAATTCGGACAAAATGTGTTCTGTGAAGTTTGATAATTATGTGTACATTTATACATGCTGGCAGCCTTTATATGATGAACTGTTACATGCTTTTGATATTAAATTCATTGAAAACATCCCAAAGAAATTGGATGATGATTCATTATTCCCACCTGGTAAAAGATCCCTATTAATTCTGGACGACGTTATGGGTCAAGCAGCGTCCAATTCTGAAGTCGAGAAGATATTTACGCAATACGTCCATCATAAAAATATGAGTTGTTTGCTACTGATACAGAATCTATTTTTCCAGGGAAAATCTACCAGAACAATAGGACTTAACGCAAATTATTTAATAATATTTAAAAACCCCCGAGATAAGCAACAGATAGGTGTTTTGGGTCGTCAGATGTTTCCCGGTAATACAAAGTTTTTTATTGAAGCTTACCAGGATGCAACTAGTCTTCCTTTCAGCTATCTGCTAATAGATTATAAAACACAGACTCCTGAAAGATTTCGGCTCAGAACAGATTTACTGTCTGACTATCCTGTGGTCTACGTCCAGAAGGGAGTTTAAAATGAGTTCGAGACTTTCCAGAAATCTTTACCTTTTAAAGTTATTATACAAGAGCTCGCCCAAACAACGGAAGGTTATTTTGCATTCAGCCCCTGACGAACTCATACTGGCTCTGTGTGAAGTGGCCCTCAATATTCTTCACGGCAAGATCCCTCTAACTGCAAAACAGCACGGATCTTTAAAAAGGAGAAAGACCGAAATAAAATACGTTGCTAATAAAAAGATCAATATTGCAAGAAAAAGACGTATGATTAACCAGAAAGGAGGCTTTTTACTACCTCTCCTAAGCATAGCCTTACCTTTCATAACTAGCCTGATAACTAGAAACTGAATCTGAAGAGAAAAAATGCAGCATACTGAAAAATTGTATCTTGTACCAAAGCATCAAATGGATAGACTAAGGAATGCGCCGCCACGTGAAAATATCAATACGTCCGTGGAGGAAAACCTGGATTCATCTATAAGGGAGATATTACAAAGACATGACCTGGGTCCACATGAAAAAGCAAAACTATACACACACATGTTACAGAGATTTCTGTCTGTGTCAAAGCATAACGATGTGGAGAGCAACACTTTAACGTTAACAGTGCCGAGTCAGGATGGCGAAAATGAAGAAGCACCCATCACTGAAGACGTAATCGTATCAGAGGTGCTAAACAACGTCCCTCAGAGAAGCTTGAAAAATGTAAAATACATTTTGGATAAAATGTCTAAGGCCAAACAGTTGTCTTCATGGACAGACGCCGGAGAATTTGTTTATAAAGGGAAAATCATTGCAGGATCTCATATGCTTGATCTGTTGAAAAGCGTAACAATGCCTCAAACGATACATGACAAACGTAGGCCGACAGGATGGAATGAATTTCTCGAAGCGTTTTCCTCTTTAAACATACCTCACTCAACTATAAGTAACCATCATGTTAAATGCTTGATTGATTCACTTAAAAGAAAAACAACAGGGAATAGTTTTGAAGATGTACCGAGAAGGTCTTTGAAAAAACGAAGACATCGTAACACACCACCACGTCCCTCTTCAGACACATCTGATAAGTCACCTAAATTAGATGCAAAACAATGGCTAGATTTTTAACAATTATTTGCATCGATATAATTGGAGATGTTTATCTGTTTTACAAATATTATTGAATGTAAATTTGTGTATATCATAATTATGTAAGTGTATTTTTAAGTTGTATACTAATGTCTGATACCAATAAAAGAAAAAGAAAACGTTTAATCTGTTTCACAAGTTTGTTTATTCATCACACACACATAAACAATACATCACATTAATACGTCTGAAATGTTTTACCGGACTGTACACACTGAATGCATTTAAATGTTTTACCGTTACAGAGACTAGGTTTCAATTTTTTCACAAAGAGAGAGACCATGACATCATTTTTTAACAAATCATTATGGTACATTTTTATAATATTCTCATATTCATAACCTCTTGATATATAATACAGAAAAAACACACAATGTTGTCCGCAGGTATCAGAAGTATAATCTTGAACTTGTTTGTCCGAGTACTGAACGACAGTAGAATTGTTTTTTAGAAAGTTATGAAAAGATGCAGGAAAGCAATCTGCATTCGGTGCGTTACCAAAGCTGTCAAAAAAACAGGCGACGCCATCTCGACGTATGTATATGGCAATCCAGTGTTCCCCCGGTTCGTCTGAAGATTGTGTATTCGAAATTAGCATGCAAGGGGTATCCTTTAAAGGGTCTTCGGGTAGGTAATCGCACGGTAGTACACCTAAAAAATTTGTGTTACAGGAAATTTTATCCATCAGTCCCGTCAGTTGCACGGTATTCATTACAGCTGTATTCAGTAGTGCTCTGCGAACACCTGTCTCCGATTTGATATCTCTATAATAGAGTCAAAGACTGAATATATTAAAATGTTAATTGGTTGTGCGAGGGGTACTCTGAAGCGTGCTTCTAATCTAATATTTCCTGATCTAATCAATGAAACGTGTTGACCACATTCCTCGTCGGGTGTCAGATTAAAGGCATAGAGAGTGTATCCGTGTAGGAAATCTTCACGATCTATGATCATAGACTGATTCTTTAGATGCCGACCCGTGGCTGTCACTAGTTGATAAAACTCTCTCACGGCAGACCCGTTATTATATTCTGGTTGAAAGGGACGCGAAGGGACCTGGATCCCGTCACAGGTCAGACTCAAATATTCAAGGTCAAAGTGTTTAAAGGCAAAAGGATTCCTGTCATAAGCACCAGAAAAGGCGGTGTTTTCCGTCATGGCCAAAATGATGGATTTCGGTAGCGGCCCGAGGAAGAGATTTTCATGGTTAGATACACGTGCTCCTGCCGGTACGGAGAAATTTTTCACACAGACTCTATCTATGGGATATTTAGCTGTGGTCGAGAGAAGAGCTTGCGCATGTCCCAAACGCACTGCAGGGGATACGGTGACTCTTTTCACAAAAAGTGAAGCCGACAGTATATTAAGCTTATAATTGATGGCGTCACTACGTATCAGACAGAACTCGTCTTTCGCACGAGTTAACCGAATCCGTATATCCACTCCGTTCAATAATAATTTAGACTGAAAGAAGATGTCGCTGTGAATTGGAGCTAGTAGTTCTACAACACTACTGGCATTTGTGAACGCTGCTCTCTTTGTTAATCCCGCGTTCGCCCCTCCAGGATCCGTAGCATCTATGTGAGCCGAAGAATCTTTGTAGAATAAACCCGCTGAAAAGTTACTCTCGAGAGTGTCTTTTCCATAATTAACGAGGGCCTCAAAGAGACACCTGTAGGGATGCGTATTACTACTGTTACTGACGAGCCGGTCAGCTAAAGAGACGTCAACCTGTGAGAAAATCGTCGATCCAGGGTAATTAATTAAAGCCACAGGCGCTCCGTCAGGAATGTCATTTCCGTTCGGTAGGGTTATTTTGACGCGCGTATATAGCAACGTGTTATTCAGATCTGTGTAATCTTCACCGGCCCCCGCTATAAAGAATTCGATGGGTGATGCGTCTGTTAAAGCTGACACGGGGCTTATCTCCACATACATATTTTTTTCAATAGCTGTTTGTGTCAAAGGGACCGTAAACAGATCCAGCTCTGATTTAATGCACTCATCAGACATACAGTGTAGCAGAGACATTTTTAGAAAATAGTGATACCCCGTCTTTTTAAATCTGCAGATCTTTTCACCCGTTTCGTGCTAGTTCTTCGCTTGCTTTTTGTAACTGAGCGTGTTTTGCTAGAACGCCTGGTCTTCTTTACAGCAAGGACACGCCCTCTTCTCATACGGGTACCCGGTGGTTTACGTGACATCACCATCAGACCATGGCCTTCCTGTCCATTTTCATCATTATTATTATAAGACTTTGTTAGAGCACTGGTGACAACATCACTCATTATGTTTTTAGCGGCTGACTTTAGATGTGGTTTTGCTATACTGATCCCCCTTCTAAAAAAAGGCATTGCCATTCGAAAAAGGCCTTTAAAAAGACCGCCGATTCCTGAAGCAAAACCGGACCCGTACATAACTCCGCCCCCTGCGTAACCCGGAAGGCCGTTACCTGCCTGAGCCCTGTAGTATGATATGTAGCGTTCGGGATCCACTTTGTACGGTGCGTGATGAGCCATTTTAAAACGGTTGGTGTTTCACAGGTCTAAAATGTAGTTTGGTAACAACCTTTCCGTAGGTGAAACGTACGTCCTGGTTTAAATCGTCTTTTACATCAACAGAGATCTCTGAGATGCAGCTCTTATTAACACGTACGTAATGAGCTTTGTCGTATCTGACACTGACTGTTTTGTTAGTCTCACCATCTATATATACAGTTGCTAATAAAGGTACATAGGCATCCCCAACCGCTTGATAGTCGATTATGTCCGTGTATACATATAGCGTGTAGAATCCGGCATTTATATCAGCCTGGAATGGCGCATATGTGATGTGCGTGTCTTGATGTTCATCCGAACTGTTTAGAGTTTCTATAGAAACCCCTGGTTTTAAACCTAGGATGATCGCTAGTTTGCCATAAAATGTCAACGAAGTCCCTGGGGGCGCTTTGAGAAATACCTTATTCTTTATACGGTCGTAGGCGAGACGTACCCTCTGGGGGAGAGTGACATTTATATCCCTGAGCAAAATGGGTACATCCTCAAAATACCCGCATTTTAACGTATTCCGACTCGTTGATAATTTTAGAGCATTCTGAAACGCATCGCCTCTTACATCGCTCAGTTCGTGGTTATTCTGTAGTAGACGTTGATCACAGACAATAATAAAAACAGAGTCATCCTCATTAAATGTATACCACGTCAATGGATATTCAAATTCAACCAATGCCACCTCCCACAGACCTTTTAAATTTATACTTCTAGCCAATCTAGTTCTGTAATTAGATATTTTGTTATCAGGGTAGATGTTCATCGAAGCGTTGCACGGAAGCGTGACGTAGAATCCTTCCTCGGCCATGGTAATTATTTAATGACGTCTGTCATGAATTCACTAAGGCTTTAACGGACCCTGTAGATCCATCACCTCTTTTTCAGCTATCCAACTGTTAAATTTGGAGGGCCAACCCCACCATTTGACTAGGACGTACGTGACTTTTCCACGTTTTTGTTTATGCAAAATCTTCTCAATCTTAAATGTTTTATCATCACTAACAATAATTTTCTGTAGTTCTTCCTCATAAAAACATCCATCGATGATTTCACCATCTAAGTCTTGTAACCGGTATACGGGAGGGACACGTGGAATGCATGCGGTTATGGTGAAGTATTCCTCCGTATAATTCTGCTCATACCCCTTAGTAAATATGCCTCGGACTTTAGAGACTCTAACAACGTCCCCTACAGAGTATTTAAAGACGGGTGTCTCTTTACGTATTTTACCGTATAAATTATTAAACACTACCGTCTCATTTTCTTTATGAACGTCCAGGGGGCGCATTTTGATGGATTTGTGATAACTACAATTATAACCCTCTGTCAGGTCTTGCAGTATATCGCAGTAACGTTTGGAGTTTACAGCCGTTAAAAACTTCCACATCCGTCCTTTTAGAGTTCTATTAAACCTCTCGACTACACACGCTTTTAAATCGGTTGCTGTGGCAAAATGATGTATGCCATATTTTTTCATCAGTAGTTGAAAATGTTTATTGAAAAACTCTGTCCCCTTATCTGTTTGCAACTTTATCGGTACGCGTCCTTCTTTCAAGATAGATTCGAAAGCTTTAGTCACCTCCGGACCCGTCTTATTTTTCAATGCGCGTGTCCATGAGTACTTGCTGAACACATCGATAACTGTAAGAATAAATTTAATATTATCGTTCTCTTTTGAGTATGCGGTCATATCGACCAAGTCAGCCTGGAATTGATGATCCTTACCGTATACGACTACACGGTTCCGTTTATAATTTATTGGTGCAGTCTTGTGTAACGTATATACGTCCTGTTTGGACAACCATTCGTTAATATCCTTATCATTTAATTTTACGCCGTATTCCTGTAACACAGCCTGTTTTAATCTGTCCTTACCGCCAAAAGCTCCGGGGCTTGAGGGGTTATAGTAAACTTTTTTCATTAGCTCTGACATGTTACTATCTCTGTCACTCTTCATAAAATAATGACCCGTTGTCTTGATGTCACACAGATTTTTATTTCAGATATCTACACGGATCATCCGAACATCAAAATAAAATTTACACACATTTCAAAATTTTTCTCCAACATGTATTCAACTAAAATATCAATCATTTTACAAACATCGGGGTATTCATTCCTTGACAATTTACAAACATCAGTCACATACGTACAAAGACATAATATATTTCCTATTCTAAGAGATTCCTTGCATTCAGGCATCAGTTCAAGAATGTTGTTGATAGTCGTGCAAGGTATGTGTTTGACGGACATGTTTATCATATTATTCCATTGATTTGATATCCCTCTTACAGCGTTCATCTGATTCGATAAATTTGTCAGACGTTTATCAACCATAGTAACGTTATCACCTGTTGCATGATTATCATCGATAATCTTGTACAGCAAGTTTGATATCACACGTTTTACATATGATTTAAAGAAATGTTTGGCTATCCAGGAGGTGCAGCAGTTTCCCATCTTCAAACTGAGGTAGAATCGAGGTTTTCAGCATCAACGTGTTTCCAGTTGTCAACAGCGTTGTATACGATCTGTTCACAGCTTTCGTCGACTAGCTTCTGCCTGATAGATGCCAGATGCTCCACAATGTACATCTCATCTTTGAGCTCAAACAAAATGGTCTCCACAGCTCCCTGAATTCTTTGCAGGTGCGGGGTAGCCCCGTACAGATTCAAAGCCTGAGCTAAGATAGTTTTCAGCTCAGGTTTGAGGAGTTTCAGACGGATTTCGTCAAAACAATTGTAAAAATAATATGGTGTAGGCTCAAACAGGCACGAATGTCTTGTTTGGGACGGATGGTCTACGGTACATCCAACGCAATCCTTCTTCATTTGCTTATCAATCAGATATTCCAGTATGATGGTAACAACTGCTTTTATAATCCGGTGCCCAGTATCACCAAGGCACCCGTCCAACTCGTCACTAGATGTGGTGCCTGGAGTCTCGGCTGCAACAGTAGCTGCAGCAGCAGCGGCAGCACAAACGCCAGTCCCGTAGCTCGTGAGGAATGCGAGATTGTGAAATCCAAGTTCCGTACAAAATTTATTTAGCCAGTCGATGCTTTGGTGGGGGTATCCGTTTGTAGCATATCCACCAGCAGATCCGGAAGGGGGGATTGGTGAGGTGATATCCTCTTGAGACATGTTGAGTGTTTTGAGATAGAATGACTGCGTGGGATGGTATTAATGGTTGTAGAATTGGGAGGAGCTACAAGGATGCTCCTCCTTCTGTCCTGTATGAAGAGGCGTGGGAACTTTCTATTTTCACGCCCCTCTTCATCACGTGTTGTGGGCGGGTTCTAGGGGTGGAGCTTACGTCTGGTCAGTGTGTGACTGCCAGAAGCTTCATTCTAACTTTGGGATTGTAAGAGTACGGATGTGTTTCGCTGGGCTCCCGGGATTACATTTACACAACTTTGAACCGGATAACTTTTGGAATATCTCTAAAGTTTTGGATATATACCTTTTGGATAAAGCGTTGCTGTTGGATAAATCTTTGCTGATGGTTCTTTAAACCCGGATAAATCTTTGGAGGTGATTAATCTTTAAACGGATAATTTTGTTCTTCTTTCACCAACAAAACAGAACGTAAGTCAGTTTTTATGTTTTTTAAGTTTTGATATCCTTTAATAATTGTTTGATGTAATGTAAATACACGCTGTTTTAATATGCATTTTGATAACGTTTATTAATTATTTATTTTTACGTCTAAACAATTTAACATTTTAGTGTTTGAACATCGATAATTATTATTATAATCAATATTATTTAATACTTTTAAACTGTGTGTAATTGTGTAAAAGTACATCATCAAATGTGGTTCGTGGGATAATTTTCCCACGATCACATGACCTCTCCAGAAGCTGAATTGGTGGTGGTGAGGGGTTCCGTATCGTGGGAAAATTTTCCCACGATCACGTGACCAGTCCAGAAGTGGTGGTGGTGGTGAGGGGTGTTGGTGGGTGGGAAGAGGAGGGTGGGAATTTCCCACGGTCACGCGGTCAGACCGGAAGTGAGCGGGAGGGGTAAAAAAGGGGCGGGGCTTATTTTTATGAGGGCAATAAATCACTCAAAGTGGCATAAAGTGCCCTTCATTCTCTCTCTACCATCACTTTGTCTCCTGCTTTCTGGATGTAATAGAAGCAGATGTGCACAATAACTAAAAACCATAAACTGCCAACCCAAGGTTTCACTTACAACTGCACAGACAAATGTATTCAAACATTACAATACAGACTTTACAATATGATACTCCAGATGCATAGCAAATAGCTTGTTTTCTTTTGCAGTGCTAAATTACAGTAGCTGACGTAAGCTTTTGGTTTAATTAAACTTCAAAGAAAACTGAAAAGAACATTGTCTTGTTATTTTCTTTTTGCTGCAAGAGTTTGCCTATAGGTATTAAACCCGTCTGAGAGCAGAAAAACTTCATGTCTAATCATTTCACGCCCCCAGGTCACACTACATAGAGCAGAGCGGAGCAACAGACGCGTTATGAGAGAACACTCAACCTAGGGTACGTGAGAAAGATATCAAAGCCACAGCTACTGCCCGGCGGATGCAATATTTTGAAATCTCTTCATTTGTGTCAGTTTATTTTGACAGATGCACCGACCAGACTGCAAGGCAAGGCTTAACGTTGGAGAATTCAAAGGATGTGTTGGACTGATGTCACCCTCATCAATAGGACCATAAGCTAGAGGCGTTGGCCATTTTTAAATATTTTACCAATTGAAGTCCATATAATTTATATATATATATATATATATATATATATATATATATATATATATATATATAGTTTTTGGACCCAAACAAAGCACATTCCATTCTTCCTGTACACATGTTTGCCAATTACTGCGCTGTACTTTAGTCCTTTCAGACTCATTCATTGTTTCCATGTCCTTAATGAAGCATTCAGTAGTTCTTTAGCTTTAGCATTTCTTTCTATAGCATTCGTATCACAAATATAACAAAATAGTATTTAACTGGGAAACATATAATAGGATAAAAATTAGATTATCTATAGAAGAAGCAGAAGAACAATTTTATTTGCAGTGCTTTACTTAAAAATTTAACAAAACAGTGTGTTGATCAGTTTGATTTTCCTGGGATTTACATATCCAAATTAGCTGATACTACTCCCCCAGATGGTCAAGCATTGTCATTTGTACAGGATAACAAGAAATGGTTTGGGTTGATTCCCCAAGATTTACAGCTTGTGGATATGAGTCAGTGCTGAGGATTCAATGCGAGTCATTGAGTGGATATGAGATCAAATATTGAATGTATAAGCTACAATTACAAAAACTGAACAGGCCCAACATTATATATAAATTACATAGGCCTAATAGACACAGCCAATACAGCACACTCTAATGTCAACTCATAATAATACATACAAAATCATAACATGTGAAAAGGTCATTTTATAATTTTGGTTAAGGTTTGAGAAGAGGTTGGACTTTACAGTTAGGTTAAGGTTCGGATTCTGTGTTTGTGAATGATTTTGACATCATGAGTTTGGTTTGGTAGTGCTAATAGTTCTTAAATGTGAACTGAACTCATTTGCATGTACAAACAATGTTTTTACATCAACAGTGAGGTTTTGATGGCGCTTCCACACAACAAGCACAGGAAGAAAAGTGAGTCCCACTTTAGCTTTGTCTGAAATCATACTGTGTAAGTACTACCCTTATAGCACACTTGCATCATGGAGATGTACAGAGTATGTTATGTCTAGTTTTGAGTTTTGTTTTATGTCCTTTAAATGTTCCCATTGTCATTTTCCTGGTTTTGTCATGTGCTCCCCTTTGTCCCATGTCGTCTTTGGTTCATTGTTTAATCCTGTTCACAAGGTGTGTCTTGTCAAGTCATTAGTCTTTGTGTGTTTATTGACCTTTCCGCTGTTTGTGAGTTTCATGTTCATGTGCGTGTTTATCGTCAAGTAATCGTGTTTTGTTCACATTCTGGATTTGTTTCAATAAAGCTGCACTTATGTTCTCACGTCAACTCGCCTGAGTGGATCTCTTACAATATAACTGTCTGGCACCCCAGCATAAATTTGATTTAAAAAGGAAAGTGTTACATTGTGACCTAACAGCATCAGTTATGTCACTTCACTGCTATTCTCAACTCCTCTCCTGTGGATAGTAAAGTGTCTATTGAATTGCAACTCCAGAATCTCGGCAGAAATAGTAGCCCATCCAGGTACGTTTCAGCTGTTTTTCTAATACAATAGTAGTCTGTACATACTACTCTTTTCATGTCAGGGTTCTGTCACTTCGGTTAGTATATTTTTGGTTTGGTGACAGAGCTCTGACACTCCTCTTTCTGTCCACGTGAGTTGTTTTGAGTGTGGTGTTCGTATCCCGCATTTCTGCCTAGTTTGGTTTTGGTTCTTTGTTAAAGGAACACTCCGACTTTTTGGGACTTTAGCCTATTCACCTTACCCCCCAGAGTTAGATAAGTCCATACATACCTTTTTCATCTCCGTGCGTGCTATAAGTCTGTTTGACGCACCCACCGCTAGCCTAGCTTAGCACAAAGACTCGATGTGACTGGTTGCAGCTTTCATACTGATCCAAATGTGTGGCAAAATAACGCAAACGTTTTCCTATTTACATGTTGTGATTTGTATAGTCACATAATGTACAAATAACAAAGTCAAATGAGACACGGACATCTTTTAACCGTATAAAACCTGGGAACTATTCTCTGAAGGCGAAGCACTGCTACTTTGACGGCGTAATACCGCATCACCGGAGACACGCCGTGGAGGAGCGGAGAGTTCGCTCGGTGTTTGGGTAATAGAGTCAGCAATTTATAAATAGTAAAAGCGTAGTTTAGAGTCATGGGTTTTCGCTCTATTTTAAATAGCTGCGACTGTAAACAGGGGAGGTAACCATGTTTCACAGAATTCCAACTAAAAACGCTGACTGGATGAAGAAATGTCTAACTTACTCTGGATATTTATCCAAACACACCTAAGATTATCAAGGGACATTATGTTTGCTCGGTACATTTCAATGAGGACGACTATTTTGAAAAAATGGAATTTGCCACACGGACCATAATGTGCTGAAGGATACGGCCATCCCATCGATAGCACAGACAGGACAAGTGGATCACCTGCGGCTGAGGTAAGTGTTCCGTTATGTTTTTAGATGACCTACTGTAACAGTGCCTTTAGCCAGATCTAATGTAACGTTAGTGACACTATTATATGATTAGGGTATGAATATGTTTTTATCTTAATGCGGTGCGGACGCGCTTGGGAAAAAAAAACGAGCGCGTTCACCGCGTTGAACTTGCACCCTGCGCGCGGCGCGCCTAGTAGCCTAAATTTGAAATAACCATGGAAATAACGAACTTGAGCGTGCAAAAGGGTACGATAGGCTGTGAGTTCATTGTGCAAAAACAATTTGTGCTATTACTTTCCCCTTATTCTATCCTATAGTAATGCAATACTGTATATTATATAGGCTACTGTTGAATACATTTGGTTCAGCTAATAAATTGCATTTAAAATATATTGATTCCTGTAATAATAATTATTTATTCATGTGATATTTATAAATCTGGGTGCGTTTTTGGTTGGAAATCAATGAAACATGGTACTGTATTACCTGGTCTCCCCTGTTTATTGTCACAGCTCATACAATAAAGCAAACACCCATGATAAACTATGCTTTTCTATCTAACGTTAGTAATTGCTGACTCTTTATTCCAACGCTGAGCGAAGCGAACTCTCTGCTCCTCGTCACGGTGCGTCTCAGGTGATTGTTATCACTCTGCCCAAGTAGCAGTGCTTCCCCTTCAGAAAATATAGTATTTATACGGTCAAAAGATGTCTGTGTCTCATATGGCCTTGATATTTGCACACTCTGTGACTATACAAACCACAACATGTAAATAGGAAAACGTTTGCGTTATTTTGTCACTCATTTGGATTAGTATGAAAGCTGCAACCATTCACATCCAGTCTTTGTGCTAAGCTAGGCTAGCGGTGGGTGCGTCAAACAGACTTATAGCACGCACGGAGATGAAAAAGGTATGTATGGACTTATCTAACTCTGGGGGGTAAGGTGAATAGGCTAAAGTCCCAAAAAGTCGGAGTGTTCCTTTAAGGTTCGAACATTCATGCTTCTTGTGTTTGTCTTTTACAGAGTTAAGTCTGTAAAACCAATAATGTTGCTACTGTATTTTTGATGGTAAAGTTCTGGCAACCACAGCTGCCATTTTTTTTTTTACCATATAAATTACGGTTTTATTTTATACGTAAGCCTTTTTACCTTGCTGTTCACGGTCCAATCAGAACAGACCTGTGACTCATTTTTGGGTCACAACCCACCAGTTGTGGGACACTGTTCAAAACTATCATAGAAATGGATTTGATGCAGCAGAAAGATGTGGTTTGGATGGAGTAGAGTGTGTCCTCTGCATAAGTTGAGTGTGTGGATGTGTGCCATTACTGGCGCGCCACAAGATCAAGCAGGGAGCTGTTGACCCCAATGGGGGGTGAGAAGCAGAGAGGCAGACAGAACACACTTGATTCGCCACATATCAGCGTGGAGGCATTGGTTCCCACGTGTGCATCTCATCACGGATGGCAGGAGAGACAGAAAGGGAGAGGGAACTCCATGAATATCAAAACACCCTGCAGAGCTACATTCGAATCAATAATAAACTCATAACATTTATGCTGCCCCTCTACAGACAAAACACCACTGTATAGAATTAGTCAGTTTTTTCAAACAGTCTCAATGGGCAGAATGTGTATGTTGATTCATCCTAGTGAAAAAGATTTGTTTACCTATTGATTCTCTGATACGTTCTGTAAGTTGCATTATTTTTTCATGAGATCTTGACAAATATTTTGGCAACACATTCTCATCCCAAGACGTCATCTAACTGAAACTTTTGACCATACGTCAACATCCAACGTTTTAGGGAACTCTTTAACGTCAGTTAGATGACGCTATCCCAGGGCGTCATCTAACTGACGCTTTACCTTTAGCGTCTGGCAATTTCACTGCAATTTCCCGGGATCAACGGACTGTGTGAAAGGTGCTTAACTGACGTTAAAGGGTGCCCTAAAACGTCGGATGTTGACGTATGGTCAAAAGCGTCAGTTAGATGACATCTTGGGATGAGAACGGGCTGATTTTGGAGGTTCACTCCACATTTAATTGGAATTAAGCTACATGACTGTGAACATGGGGTGCTTTGCATATAAAGCAAATTTGTTTAAAGGGTTAGTTCACCCAAAAATGAAAATTAAGTCATTAATTACTCACCCCCATGCTGTACCAACCCCGTAAGACCTTCGTTCATCTTCGGAACACAAATAAAGATATTTTTGATTGAATCTGAGAGCTAGATCAGTCCTATATAGACTGCCTAAGGGACTGGCTCTTGACGGCCCATAAAGTCATTAAAGAAAAGGTTTAAATATTCCATGTGCCTACAGCGGCTCAATTATAAGTTTATCAAGCGGCGAGAATACTTTTTGTGCGAAAAAAACATAAATAACGACTTTATTCCACTATTCCATTACTTCCTTATGGGCGCATGCGCGAGAACTGAGACGAGGACGTTCTCATTCGTCCACTTCTTGTTACCGGCTGCTCACCGCTTAGGAGTTTTACCGCCACCTACCGTATAAAATGATGATCCATATATAAGGCGCTCCGGATTATAAGGAACACTGTCGTTTTTTGAGAAGATTAAAGGCTTTTAAGTGCACCTTATAGTGCGGAAAATACGCTAATTGAAAAGCGTATGTACAGCGCGCATCTTCCTCTGCTTGTAAACAGAATGTTTTGCGCTTCCAGCTATATCAGCACATCATCTTATACGGTAGGGGGTGGTAAAACTCCTAAGCGGTGAGCAGCTGGTAACAAGAAGTAGACGAATGAGAACGTCCTCGTCTCAGTTCTCGCGTATGCGCCCATAAGGAAGTAATGGAATAGTGGAATAAAGTCGTTATTTATGTTTTTTTCGCACAAAAAGTAGTCTCGTCGCTTGATAAACTTATAACTGAGCCGCTGTAGGCACATGGACTATTTAAACCCTTTCTTTAATGACTTTATGGGCCGTCAAGAGCCAGTCCCTTAGGAAGCCAATGGAAGAGTGATCCAGCTCTCAGATTCAATCAAAAATATCTTTATTTGTGTTTCGAAGATGAACGAAGGTCTTACGGGGTTGGAACAGCATGGGGGTGAGTAATTAATGACTTAATTTTCATTTTTGGGTGAACTAACCCTTTAAAACACAAACCGGTGTTAAAAAAATGAAACACCCCAAATATGTGCTAGAAATATGGTATGATTGATATTATAGAGCATGTATAATTAATTTGGTAAAGGATTGTGGCTAACTTCTAATAAAGACCAAGCAAAAAACTGTAGCACAAGTGTGGCATATATGAATAGGTTATATTTAGGACAGGTCCCTAATGCCACGCTCCCCCATACATCTTAATGTGGTCAGCCGTCAAAGCCAGCTCCCAGAGTGCTTTGAGGCGGGAGCAAGGTTTGATTGGCTGCTAATGTGCCTTGATGATTGATGGACAGCCCCACACAGTGTGATCATCAAAATGATGTTCTTTTAAGAGACAAGTATTTTGAAGGAATATCATATTCAATGTTTCATACCAACACAAAACGAATTGGTATTTTAAAAGAACCACATCTCAAGTGGTTCCCTACTTTATGCTCTCTGAAAATGCAGCATTAAAGGGTTAACAATGGGCTCTAGAGAAAGAAACCATAATTTCTTGCAGGGACCCTGCTGTGTCTTTCCAATGCAAAGTGCTGCTACAGCTTTTAGTGGCGTGACAGCAATTAGATTAGAAACTTCATTGCAGTATTGATTCTTTGATAAATGACTTCAAACACAACTGTTTGGCTTTAATAAGCAGATGAAAATGAACAGCTTGGCTCTAAATTGGGACATCAGTGTGATATTGGGAAAACATTGTGTAGGAGTGGTAGTGGTGTCCCATTTTAAAATATTGGTGGAATCTTTTAAAGAGGTCATATTGCCCTTTCCTTGAACATGCTATAAAGTAAGGTTTTAAACTTAAAAAAGGGTCAGTAAAAGGAGATATTTAACCTTCAAATTAAGTTCCTCTAAAATCTTTTTTTTTTTTTTAATCTTCCATGTTTTGGTGTAACTCTGAAACTAGTGGCCAACAACATGTTAATATCAAAAATTATTAATTGATCATTAACAAAGTATGACAATTATTAAACGCATTATAGAAATGCTTATAAATCAAGAAAAAAACATTTATAGCTGTATTTATAAACTGCTTATTAATGTCTATTAATGCTTTATAAATGATGAATGAACTGTTTACTCATGCTTAATAAATGATTAATAGCATGCAGTTATTATAAAGCGTTACCCAATTAGGTGATCCTGTTATCCGCAGATATAACGGATAATCGTTTGCATCTTCGAACCTTTTCAGGGAGTGTGTTCTCAAGACACCATTTCTATTATAACTGTAAAGCTGCTTTGAAACAATCCATACTGTTAAAAGCGCATTATAAATGAAGGTGACTTGACTGACTGTATATCTTTGTAAATATACAGTTCCTTCGCCTTATTCTTAAGAGCAAGCACAGGCCAGATATAACTTGATTGTGTCGAGGCTTGTTCCAGTCTTATCCGCTTCCATGTATTTTAGTTATTTTGCAAAACTGCTATTTGTTGTCATATTATTTTAATGTATTATCAAAATCATAAACACACTGGTTTGTAGCACAAATTATTTGACCATTTACTGCATTTTGCACACAATCACAGAAATTAGCTTCTGCGTTGCGACATATGGTAAATAATATTGAAAATTAAAAAAAACACTAGAATGGGTAGCAGTGTTTTACTTAACAGGGCAGTAAATTTAGCATGAAATAAGTATGAGTCACTTAGGCTATGTTTCTACGGAAACGATTCTGAAGAGAAACGCAAAAGTGGCGTTGCGTTATCACTTTATATTTTGCGTTTAGACGAGCGTTTTGGGTGGGAAATCCGCGTGCATCCAGGCGGCTTGGTGGCAATGTGGAGCACTGCCACACAACAACACCAAGTCCGCACGCCTGCATACAACCTTCACTGTCAAGCAGACTTTTGCGTTTTTACCCTTTTACACGGGATGGTGGAGTATTTTTAAGATTTTCTCTCTGGAGGGTGGTTTCACTTTTTTGCGTTTTTAAGCCCCAAAAACACCGTCGCAGTGTAAACGAAAGGCATATCCGATAAAATATATCGGATGTATAATAATAAAATAATAATATATATATAATAAAATACTATAGAGCGTTCTCGTGTAAACAGGGCCTTAGTAGGGGCTAGCTTGGAACCAAATATTGTTTTGTTAGTTCTGACAAACTTTTATTTTTGATACATAAAAAAATAAGTGATTGAAATTCCTTTCTGCCAATTAGTCGGTGATGTCTCCCAATTGTTTGATGAATGCAGTTAACGAGACTAAGAGATTGATATAGCCGAGGATGCAGAGGATAATGTAAACCCCTGCATTTTTTTTCTTCTCAGAAATGTTTTGACTACTGATGGAAACCACAGTGCCTGAGGGAGAATGGTCTAGTCTGTTTGTTTTATGATTTATGATGCATTTTTAGTGAAGACCTAAAGGATAGTAAAAGGAATCATAAAGTGTTTGTAATTTCACCTCTAGAGGCACCAAAAGCGAAATAACATTTTGTTTTACAAAGGGTGGTCTAGCCCAAAACTAACACCATTGAGCAAGATATTGACATGTTGAGCCACTCAAACAAGCAGAACACAGTGTTTACATTCTTCAGAAATCAACCTTCAAATGACTTACTGTAATTGTTTCTGACGATTTAGCTGATACAGGAAAAAGTCTCAGGAAAAATTGACAAAAATGCACACACACAACAACAAAAAAACATACACAGAGCGCTATTCGCAATGTAAATTTTTATTTCAGAGCTCTGTTACAATGACGTACATTAGGTACAAACCAGACGGATATAGAGTAGCAATCAAACACTGTCGTCAATACTGGCACATGCAAATGCAGTGTAGGCTTTTTGCCTCTTTGTGTGGTTGAAATTATAGAGCACAGGTTGATGACAGTGGTCTGGCCACATAGGGCATCAAATTAAAATTGGGTCCTTAAGATCAATCATATCAAAGCTTGGGGGTCATCAAGGGAGCATAGCAGTTTCCCTGTGATATAATGGGGTCATTCTCTCTATAATGAGCCAACGGATAGTCAGCAGGGGATGATTTCTGAATTCACTATAGTATTGGCGAGGCCAAATATCTCCAATTGAACACTGCAGAAATAGGGTGGACTGCTATTCTGTATCTACTATTAAATCTTATTGTGAATAGATAGAAGTACCCTTTTACTCATTTTACACAATGGGTCCCAGCGTGCAACATGACATAAATCTGCTTTAATGTCATCAATTTGTTTTACTGTTGCACCGCTGTTGTGTTTTTGTCACTTTAAGTTCTGACGTGGTGTTCCCTTAAGGGACACATCCAAATATTTGACCTATTATAAAAAAGTGTACTAGAAAAAACATACCACTCTGAAACTTCCTGTGAAATCCATGCTTGCAAAGTATGTGCATGAAATCCGTTCTGGATGCTGGTCTTGTTTGTTAATGTTGTCAGGATCTGAATCAGGATTGAAATTGACGCCATCCTTTATATTTGAAGAGTTCAGATGCAAAAGCCTCTAAGTGCCATTTGAAATTTTCTTCTAAAATGATCATTTTTATCAAGCTTGTATATTTAAGTTCAGTAATTTCACTTAAATGGCAATGAAGATTACCTATTAATTGTCATTTAAGTGGAATTACTGAACTTAAATATACAAGCTTGATAAAAATGGTCATTTTAGAAGAAAATTTCAAATGGCATTTAGAGGCTTTTGCATCTGAACTCTTCATTTACACTAGAGCAGAACTCGTGGTTATAGAGGGGTGGGACATTTCACTGAGCCAGCTAACCAATCACAGCACATGTCGAATTTCGGAAGGAGGGCCTAATCGAAACCTGGACAACACATTAGGGACTGACTGGGGAAAGAAGGAGGTGTAATAATGTAAAATATGTGGAAAAGGTTTTTTTGAACAATCAAGCTTGAAAGCATGTTTTCTCTAGTTCAGTGGTTCTCAAGCCTGTCCTGAAGGACCCCCAACACTGCAAGTTTTCTTTGTCTCACATGGGTCACATGGGTTTAAAGAGCTGATTAGTTGAATCAGATGTGTTTGATTAGGAAGAAAAAGAAAACGTGCACTGTTGGGGTCCATCAGGGCAGGTTTGGGAACCACTGCTCTAGTACACCCCCCAAAAAATCAAAGCCGTTTCTCAATACCAAGTACGCAAAGTTCGGACTTGCGTTCTTGGTAGTTCAGACTTGCCAAGTTCGACTCCGGAGAAGGAACTCCCGAGGACGAGAGGACGCAAATCCGGTTCTTCTGAAAATGGAACAGAGCATACTTGATCGCGTCACTCAGCACGCTCTGGCTACACGGTTATCTCTTTATGTATATTTTAGGCAACAATAAAACAAAATATGCTACAACTATGCATCTTTCCGTCAACAATAAAACGAAATATGTTATAAAACACCACTCTGCCTCTTTTCATTAAAAAAAAAAATCAACATATTAGCCTAATGGTCATATGGTTCAGGCAACGCGATTCTATTCACTGATTCTATTTATTTTATTATTGATAATATAAAACATTTTGTTAAAGTTAAATAGCCATAAAGTTATGAAACCTCAAAAACTATTTTTTTTTTTTTTGCCATTGAACAAACTATAGTTTAATGAGACGAAAGATAGACTCATACACAAGACGAATTATACGTCAAGTTTATCATATTCACTAGACTAGAGGGATCGGAGCCAGCGGCAAACGTCAGAAGCACTAGCTGAGGAAAAGCTGTTCCAGTCGGGGTTGATCTCGCTGAGTGTCCAGTGAAGGCTTGGATGTCAGAACTCTGAAAACGTCAGATGCATTTTTCAAATAGGCGCTATCTTTACAAATAAACTACAGATTTGAGATTTAAACAACCACATTCTCGCCTGAAACACTCTTAAAATTACATTTCATCACTCAATAACTCAATAAGTCACCTCTCGATGCATCCTCGGTAAACGGGGCGGATCCAGAACACATTCAGGGATTTGAACTGGACTTGGCTAGATGTGAACTTTGAATTGGAACAGTACTTGGGCAGCGACTGATGATGTTTCACAAGTCCACAAGAACACAAGTACAGACAAGAACGCATATTGAGAAACGGCTCAAGACTTTTGCACTAAGCCAGCCTATATTACGATTTCTATTTTATTTTGATTAACTCAGCAGCCCACATTTATTCATTTTAATTTTTTTAATCTGATTAACTTTTAGAGTTTCCTTGGGGGCCCTTGGGATATTTTGTGTATGACAAAGACTTCTTTGTAATTTCCAGTTCATTACAATATTAAGACAGCATTCATTAAGTGGACCAGAAGGAGGCCCACTGTCCTGCAGAGTTCAGATCCATCACTAATCAATTATTAAGGATGGAGTTCAACTCTGCAGGACAGTGAGCCTGTAGGACCGAAATTGCCCATGCCTGGTCAGGTGGACCAGTGCCACCCTGTGCCCGTCCCACTACTTCTTTTACATGGAATGGCATAAAGAGATATTTAGTTTGACCACTAAGGAAAAAGAGTCAAGAACAATGCAGTGCTTGACCTCCTCAAGGACACTCCAGAGGACACACAGCTAGCTGCAGGAAACACTTTGGGAAAAGAGAGCCAATGGTGCGGTTAATACAAAAAAAGAAAAAAAGAAAAGGAAAAGGAGAAAAAAAGATGAAAGCACTCTAAAAGCCGATGATGATGACTTCTATAAATAGCAATGAAAGCGTCACATGTGGTGGGCTAAGCTAGGCTGCTTGAAGAAGAAGGATTGCGCTTTGGAGATAGCATTTATTTGGTTAAATCACAGTGATTATAGCTGTTGACAAGAACATCAGTTCATATTCTAGTCAGCTAACAGCTAATTCTCAAGCCTATTGACTAGCTATCATTCTTCTGAGAAAACGTGTTATTTCAAGCATACCTGCTTGAAATGCAAGAAGGTGTATCCTCTGTATTTTCTTTTACCTTTGGCTATATCTCAGTTGGTAGTAGGGGAGAGACATTCCCATATTAGACAGTATTTGTTTTTGACAAAAATCTGTGTAGTGCAAAACCACCACCTTTAATTATATAGCGCTTTATACAACATTGTTTCAAAGCAGCCTAACAGCGATGACAGGAAATCACAATCACATCTTTATTTCTTTACAGCATCTCATTTCGGCTGTACACCAGCTCTAAAAAGAAAATAGTGTTATTGTACACTCAGTCGGAGTTCCAGTTCTCCTCTGGTCTATGAACAAACACGGTGCCATTAGAATGCAGGCTGCATCACATGTCAGAAATCAAATTGTGGATCGGTAGCATTCAAATATTTCATCCAGGTCCTTTTGCTTGGAGATTACTGTAGGTCTGTGCAGAGGACCTTGTGGTCTTTGCTAAGGATCAGTGCTGATGGCTGCCGTGTCGATGAGGCCTTCGATGAGGCCCTACAGATTTCTGCTGACATTAGGAGATGCGTTGTGGCCGTGTCTAGGCCCAGGTCCAGCATCTGATCTGGATATGGACCAGATCCGGCTGACTACGGTAACTTAGGGTAAAGACTAATGTTAGCATCGATGCCATTCTTTTAACAATATAACAAGTACACTGGGTGTTACAGGAAGTGTTTCCGGTTTCAGATTACCTAATTTATGCACCCTAACAATCCTTTAATGGATGTGAATTATAGAAATGTGATAATATCTTATGTGTATGACAGGCAGGTTAAAGAGATGTGTTTTTAGTCTAGATTTGAACTGACAGAGTGAAGAACAAGGTTAGGAAGACCGTTCCAAAGTTTTGGTGCTAAATTGGAAAAGGATCTACCGCCTGCAGTCGATTTTGATATTCTAGGTATTATCAACTGGCCAAAATTTTGAGATCGCAATAGATGTGAAGGACTATGTAATGAGAACGCGACCAATTCCATTGAGTGCAAAACTGTAATCTTTACTCAAACAATCACATCCTGTACATCCACTGCTAGTCTGTAAACATTCATTAACAACAGCGCCCTCTTGTGTCATGGGGACCTTATATCATTACAGACTATAAAGGCCAATTTATACTTCTGCGTCGAGGGTACCCTGTAGTGTACGGCGTAGGCTACGCACGTAGGCGACGCCGTCGTGAGCATTTATACTACTGCGTTCAGGTCTTGGTTGTTCTGCAGTACTTCTCCAAAACACTAGTTGGCGGCGGAGGGTTATAATGTTCCTCTGTATTTAGATTCCTCGTGGCTATGGTACTACAAGCAATGGCGACTGAAAGAGAGCGGATTATGTTGAAGTTGGCGCTTATTGAGGTGGAAAAACAGTTAATTTTAGTGAACTTACTAAAACTAAAAGGCAGAAGACGAGAAGACGTTGGAGGAGATGGTACGTGCGGAAATGCATAGGAGAAAATGCGATGCCACCAAGCCGACCAATCACAGATCGTGCGGTCCGCGTCGTCACAACGTCTAGTTGCATTTTTGAGGAGGTGCGCGTCAGGCTCCAGCGAAGGGTACGCGGTATGGTACGCATCTGTGCGTATGCTACACCGTACCTACGGTGCACACCCTACGCAGAAGTATAAATTGGCCTTAAGAAATGCATTAAGAGCTTGCTCAAGTACTGGGGAGCTAAACCATTTAGTTCTTTGTAAGTAATTAGCAAGATTTTTAAAATGTATGTGATGTTTATTAGGGAGTAAATGCAGTGTTGACAGAACGAGACTGATATGGTCATACATCCTGGTTCAAGTTAGAACTTGAGCTGCTGCGGTTTGGACTAAATGGAGTTTGTTTTTTTAAAGTAGAGTAGAGCCAGTAGAGAATTACAATAATCTAGCCTTGAGGTCATGAACGAATGAACTAACTTTTCTACATTTGTGATAGCATATGTTGTAATTTTAGAAATATTTTAAAGATGGAAAAAGGTGGTTTTACTGATGTTTGATATTTGGCTTTCAAATTAGTCATGGAGCTTTCTCCCGAAAGACAACGACTATGGGTTTTAAATGCATAGGTTTGCCAAAGTGTTTTATCTTTAAAATAAAAAAGAGCTATCAGCTAATCAGCAATGTCATGACATCATTTTTTCAGATGATTCAGATTAGTTCAGATTAAATGCCATGTCAGATTAAACTTTTTTTTTTTCAGTTTAGTCGTGTGGTACTTTTGAAAATACATATTGATATAATCCAGCTTTGCAAAGACTAGTGAATAGCAAATCCCCCAGTGAGCAAGCCAAATGTGTCTGTGCCAAATAAATCTTGTGGATATGAAGATAAGACTCAGCTAGTGAAGCTCTCCAAAAATTGGATACTGGAAAAATGTTATATAAATATTTGTAATTGATATGTTGCTTGAAAAAACAAAAAGTATTTTGTCAGAATACACAGATACTTTTGAATGATTATTTACTCAATGGAGAACTAAGCTTTTTACCTATATTTACAGCATCTTCCAGCAGAAAAAGACTGCCAAAACAAACTTTGGTCCCACAATAAAATTTATCTCACTAAATATCCTGTCCGATTACAGAAGAAAATTGAGTTGTGAAAAGTGTTTTATCTTGATTTTAATCAGTATGAATTATCTAACAGATCTTTATCACTTCAACGTAATAACATGCTAAACAGAACTCCAGAGGAAATCGAGAGTTCAGAGTCACATGAAGATATCCTCTCTTCTAAAGTGAGCTGAGAATAAATCTCGCCATCCTACGCCTCCTCCTCAAAGAAGTCACTAAATGTTGCCAAAGACTAAAAGGCTCGCCTCTAGGCAAGCTGCCAAAGAACAGAGGCTTAGAAAAAGTACTTCCCACGACTAATAGGCAGCCAGGGCGATCAGACTGAAATCGCATGTTCTCACATGTGGTGGGATTCATTTTCGGAGACATTTGCATGCGAGGGAAGCCTATTTCAAAGGACGGTACGCTGAATGTTGCCACTCATCCCGCTGAGAACAGTGCTGTGTAAATATATTGCACTTGCCTAAATCTCATTAAGATAAAGAAAGATGGCTCACTTATGCTTTTTGAAATATTATTACTGAAGTCATATGTACGCAAAGGGCAATACTGAAGCTCTGTGAGAGACTGCACAGACTGATTCAGCACACTGTAGCTGACGCAAGCAAGTTTTCATAGGAAATGATAGAGCCTATTAATACAGTCACGACGCAAGTCATTGAATTAGTTCGACAGTGTGTGCTGAAGAGGGGGTAACCTTGTCAGACATGGCAGTGTGGATACAGCTGAATTATGATTAATATGCTTTGATCATGTGTGTCCACACAGAACTGTGGGTAATCATATGCTACATTAATCTGTGCATAATTAGTACCACCTGTCAACAAGAAGAAAAAAAAACTGCACCCATAATCTGGTTGATTTGGAGAGGTGTATTGATGTATAGTCAATATGATTTTGCCAATACATGTTCCTGGTTCAACACATTTTGTCCGAAAATGAAGTCCTAACCCTGTCCCTACCCCTAAACCATAAATTTTCCCTAAAATCAGAGAGAATTGATAGATGAAAAACACTGATGTCAACCATTGCTGTTGTCACAGTCCTCCGTCTGCACCAGTCTGTCTTGTCTTCAGCACTACACTTCCCATGATCCTCTCGTCTGCACACCTGAACTCACTCCCTCATCAGCCTCCCATTCAGCGTCCTGTTTCACCTGTTTGCACCTCATTATGTTTGATTCCCCTGTGTATTTAGTTCCTCCTCATTCAGTCTGTCATTGTCGGTCGATGTTGATGTTACCCTTCTGTGTCGTGAGTCTATTCCTGCCTGTACCCGTGCCTGTTTGCTATTCTGAGTTAAATTAAAGTGTTTGCATTGGAGCATTGCCTCTTGTTCTCCTTCTTCTGCCAACACTCCACCGGCACCGTGACAGATCGACCGACCATCAAAAAAGGAAAAAGAAAAAAAAATGGACCCTTTCGTAGGGGTCCAATTGCTCTGTTTAGAGCAAGCGGACCGGTCTCTGGAGGATCATCTGGCGGATTTCTTCCACCTCGCTTCCGCCACAACCTTCCCGGACGACTGCCTCTGCAGCTTCCTGTACGCCGGCCTCAACACCGCCACCAGAGAGCAGTTGTCCGGGAGCTGTCCCCAGGGGAGCGTTGCTGCATATGTTGAGTGGGTGCTGGTGTCCTGTGGATCACCTTTCACCATCGATGACGGCACCAGCCCCACTCCAACGCCCGAGCTCTCCTCATCGCTGGTTCCGCCCAGCCCCGTCCAGCCAGAGACCGTCCAGCCAGCGCCAGAGACCGTCCAGCCTGCGCCAGAGACCGTCCAGCCTGCGCCAGAGACCGTCCAGCCTGCGCCAGAGACCGTCCAGCCAGCGCCAGAGACCGTCCAGCCAGCGCCAGAGACCCTCCAGCCAGCGCCAGAGACCGTCCAGCCAGCGCCCGAGACCGTCCAGCCTGCCCCAGAGACCGTCCAGCCAGCGCCAGAGACCGTCCAGCCTGCCCCAGAGACCGTCCAGCCAGCGCCAGAGACCGTCCAGCCTGCCCTAGAGACCGTCCAGCCAGAGACCGTCCAGCCTGCCCCAGAGACCGTCCAGCCAGCGCCAGAGACCGTCCAGCCTGCCCTAGAGACCGTCCAGTCAGCGCCAGAGATCGTCCAGCCTGCCCCAGAGACCAGGATCCCACCCAGCCTCACTGCTGACTTGTCTTCGACAGTTTAAGGGCAAGAGCGCGGTCCATCTGAAACTCATTCAGAGGCTCCTGGGGCATATGGCATCCGCAGCTGCAGCGACGCCCCTCAGATTGCTTCATATGAGACCACTTCAGCTGTGCCAGTGACTCCAAACTGCTGTCAGACCTTCTTCCCGTGGTCGGGCCGGGGTCCCTCTTTGCGAGGTTCCAGGCATGTCGTTGTCTCCATGGATGCTTCTACCACGGGTTGGGGAGCCATGTGCAATGGGCATGCAGCCACGGGTTCTGGACAGGACCCCAGCGCCTCATGCACATCAATTGCCTCGAGCTGCTGGCAGTACACCTGGCCCTGCACCGCTTTCAAGCACTGCTCTGGGGTCAACACATACTTGTCCATTCGGACAATACCGCTACGGTAGCGTATATCAACCACCAGGGTGGTCTACGCTCACGTCGGATGTCGCAGCTCGCACGCCACCTCCTATTATGGAGTCAGAAGCACCTGAGGTCCCTTCGTGCCATTTACATTCCAGGAGACCGGAACTTAGCAGCCGACGAGCTGTCACGGATCCGTCCAATCTCCGGCGAATGGCGACTCCATCCCCAGACGGTCCAGCTGATTTGGGACCAGTTTGGGGAGGCACAGATAGACCTGTTCACCTCCCGGGACTCATCCCACTGCGCCCTGTTTTACTCCCTGTCCGAGGGCACGCTCGGCACAGACGCCCTGGTGCACAGCTGGCCGCGGGGCCCACGCAAGTATGCGTTTCCCCCAGTGAGCCTTCTTGCACAGATTTTGTGCAAGATCAAGGAGGACGAGGAGCAGGTCTTGTTGGTAGCCCCCTATTGGCCCGCCAAGACGTGGTTCTCCAAACTGATGCTCCTTGCGACAGCACCTCCTTGGCCTATTCCTCTGAGGAAAGACCTACTCTCTCAGAGACGGGGCACTCTGTGGCACTCTCGTCCCGAGCTCTGGAGGCTACACGTGTGGCTCCTGGATGGGACGAGGTGGGTTTGGTGGCGGCGACCATCACTTCCGCTAGAGCGTCGTCCACTAGACACCTCTATGCGTTGAAGTGGAACCTCTTCGTCAACTGGTGCTCTTCCCATGGTGAAGACCCCTGGAGATGTCCGATCGGTGTCATGCTTTCCTTCCTGCAGGAAGGGCTGAGCGTAGGCTGTCGCCCTCCACCCTTAAAGTTTACGTCGCGTAAAGTTACCATTGCCGCGTCTCATGGAGCAGTTAAAGGGAAGTCTTTGGGAAAGCACGACCTGGTCATCAGGTTCATGAGGGGAGCGAGGAGACTGAATCCTCCTCGCCCTCCCCTCGTGCCCTCTTGGAACCTCTCAGTAGTTTTAAGTGCTCTGCAGAGGCCTCCCTTTGAGCCCTTGCAATCGGTAGAGATTAAGTTTCTGTCTATGAAGACAGCACTCCTGGTTGCATTGGCCATCAAGAGGGTAGGGGACCTGCACGCATTCTCCGTTGACGAAGCGTGCCTGGAATTCGGGCCGGCTTACTCTCACGTGATCTTGAGACCCCGGCCTGGATGTGTGCCCAAGGTTCCTACCACTCCCTTCCGGGACCAGGTGGTGAACCTGCAAGTGCTGCCCCTGGAGGAGGCAGACCCAGCCTTGGCACTGCTCTGTCCGGTACGTGCGTTCCGCGCCTACGTTGACAGAACGTGGTGTTTCAGGACCTCAGACCAGCTCTTTGTCTGTTATGGGGGGAGCCAGAAGGGAAGGGCTCTCTCACTGGATAGTGGACGCCATCGCTTTGGCTTACCAGCAGCAAGGTCACCCGTGCCCCCTTGGTGTGATGGCCCACTCCACTCAGAGTGTGGCTTCCTCTTGGGCTTTAGCGCATGGCGCCTCGCTAACAGACATATGCAGAGCTGCAGGCTGGGCGACACCGAACACATTTGCAAGATTCTATAATCTGCGAGTGGAGCCTGTGTCCTCTCGTGCACTTGCTTCCGCCAGTACTGGACCCGCTCAGGTGTCTTCACTTGCTCGCCATTCCACTCCTTGGACTGGATAAGTGCGATATTCCTCAGTTGAGTCTTCCGTTGAAACCCTGAGTCCTCCAGCACTTCTAATGCTGGCACCACTGCATTGCTCTGGATGCCGGCTAGGTGCCTCCGTGTGTACGGTTCCCTCTGGTAACTGTCACATGTGTATTCCCCACTGTAAGCCTCTCTGAGCATGTGTCTTCCCTTGGCAAGCCATCTGCCATTCCTGGAGTTAAGCTTCTAGCCACCCTTAGGTTGGTACTCCAGTGTTTTCCCATATGAAGTCCCCTTAGACAATATGTGTATTCTTAAGTCCTCCCTATGGTAGGCATACTGAGGCATATTCCTCCCGGGATATGCTTCCCAGTGTACTTTGGTATTCCTGTGTTAAAGTAGGACTCCTGGTTATAAGCTAAGTTGTTAGGAGTCCAGACTTTCACAGGGCACTGGAAGACAGCTGTGAAGGTGGCGTGATGGCACGGACCCCCATTCTCCGTCATTCCGACGTAACTGGGAGTGACTACGAAAGGGAACGTCTCGGTTACGGATGTAACCCTCGTTCCCTGAGTAGGGAACGGAGACGTTACGTCTCCCTGCCACTTCCGCTGTACCGCTGGGTAGACGCCTGAGTTCAGTCTCGGCTCCTCAGCAAAGACATACTGCTGTTGCGTTCACTTCCTCCTTTTATACGGAGATACGCTCTGCAAATTCCGCAGACCCAAGGCATTTTCATGCCATTGGCTCGTTTTTAAATACTCGAAGAGGATTGGCTTTCTATGCGAAACCCCCCATTCTCCGTCATTCCGACGTAACGTCTCCGTTCCCTACTAAGGGAACGAGGGTTACATCCGTAACCGAGACGTTATGTTACTTGCTACCATAAGGATTACCTTCGTTATGTTTTGTGATGTTGTGTACTTTGCGCAAATAGATCATTATCTCCTCAATCTTGCATGACCCCACCGTGACATAATTTTGTGTAAAAAAATATGAATAGCTGATACCTACTTTTACATCTGCATTTTTACAATATTTTCCTGTTGATCACTGTAACGCTGCTTTAAAACAATGTGTATTGTATAAAGTGCTATTTAAATTAAGGTGACTTCAAGTTTCAAGTTTCAAGTTTACTTTATTTGTATAGCACATTTAACACAGTCGCAGACTGACCAAAGTGCTTTACAACAAAAGAAACAAAGGAAGAAAAAGAATAACATATAATTACATAAAAATAAAGATAAAAATCAAGTGAACACAGTCCACTCTCAAGCAGGCAGTGTCTGTTCCATCAGATTTCCAGAGAACAAATAAACAATCCTAAAATGCCTAATATGCCAGAGAAAACAAATGGGTTTTTAAAAGAGACTTGAAAGTGGACAAACTCGAAACCAATCGAATTTCCACTGGCAGCTCATTCCTGAGGCGCGGACCGATTAACCGCGACTTGATTTAAAACTTTCTCTGGTAACTATTAAATTGTATGTTTTTTAAACTTTATCAAACTTTGAGATATTTTCTGCAACCTGGCTTCTAGACCACATGGCAACACATTTGGATGTGTTCACATGCTAAGGCTTCCTTGCTTAATGAAACTTGTAAACTGCACACATCTCCTCGTGAAAAGAAAGAGAGGCTGGTAAGACGGGCAGAAGATGAGCATGTGACTTCACTCACGTGTAGATACATAGAGATTCTGTAAAACAGAATTCTATTGAAATCAAAAAAAGGAAAAGTGAAAAGGATATACACTCACCTAAACGATTATTAGGAACACCATACTAATACTGTGTTTGACCCCGTTTTGTCCTCAGAACAGCCTTAATTCTACGTGGCATTGATTCAACAAGGTGCTGAAAGCATTCTTTAGAAATGTTGGCCCATATTGATAGGATAGCATCTTGCAGTTGATGGAGATTTGTGGGATGCACATCCAGGGGACAAAGCTCCCGTTCCACCACATCCCAAAGATTCTCTATTGGGTTGAGATCTGGTGACTGTGGGGGCCATTTTAGTACAGTGAACTTCAAGTCATGTTCAAGAAACCAATTTGAAATGATTCGAGCTTTGTGACATGGTGCATTATAATGTTGGAAGTAGCCATCAGAGGATGGGTACATGGTGGCCATAAAGGATGGACATGGTCAGAAACAATAATCAGGTAGGCCGTGGCATTTAAACAATGCCCAATTGGCACCACATCATTACACCACCACCAGCCTGCACAGTGGTAACAAGGCATGATGGATCCATGTTCTCATTCTGTTTATGACAAATTCTGACTCTACCATCTGAATGTCTCAATAGAAATCGAGATTCTTTAGATCAGGCAACATTTTTCCAGTCTCCAACTGTCCAATTTTGGTGACCTCTTGCAAAATTGTAGCCTCTTTTTCCTATTTGTAGTGGAGATGAATGGTACCCGGTGGGGTCTTCTGCTGTTGTAGCCCATCCGCCTCAAGGTTGTGCGTGTTGTGGCTTCACAAATGCTTTGCTGCATACCTCGGTTGTAACGAGTGGTTATTTCAGTCAAAGTTGCTCTTCTTCAGCTTGAATTGGTCGGCCCATTCTCCTCTGACTTCTAGCATCAACAAGGCATTTTTGCCCACAGGACTGCCCCATACTTGATGTTTTTTTTTCCTTTTCACACCATTCTTTATAAACCCTAGAAATGGTTGTGTGTGAATATCCCAGTAACTGAGCAGATTGTGAAATACTCATACAACAAAACAGGCCAACAAACAGGCCACGTTCAAAATTGCTTAAATCACCTTTCTTTCCCATTCTGATATTCAGTTTGGAGTTCAGGAGATTGTCTTGACCAAGACCACACCCCTAAATGCATTGAAGCAACTGCTTGTGATTCGTTGATTAGATAATTAGTTCACCCAGAAATTAACATTACCCTATAATTTACTTACACTATCCCAGGTAAATATGATTTTCTTCTTTCAGTTAAACACAATCTGAGTTATATTAAAAAAAACATCCTGGCTCTTCAAAGCTTTATAATGGGAGTGAATAGTACCATAGAGCTTGAATCCCAAAAAAGCGTATCCATCATAAGTGATCCGTATGATTCTAGGGGGTCAATGCTACTACACCTACCGTTACTCACAACGTGAAGTTTCCAGTGGGCAGGGCCCATAGTGACGCAGACCTGGCCAACAAACCACTCAAATTTTTATACTCCCCAAACTGGGCACTGATAAGCTCACAGAGTTGGCATTTCAACAACCAATAACAGCAAGGGTTATACATCACCCTGCTACAATTACAAACACTAAATGGATACTAAATTGAACAGTAACTATTATGCTCAATTACAATCTATATAAATATTGGTACTTTACAAGCCTGTAACTGCATATTTAGGACTGGGGAAATAGTGAATGATCATTTGAAAAGACTAATGGCCCTATGGCGGTTCCCTGTGTGTCTGCATGGTATTTACAACTGTATTACTGAGGTGGGAAAATATAATTTCTGCAGAGTTTATCCATAATTTATTAAAATAATAAAAAGCACAAATGTGCCAAAGAATAGGACATTTATTTATGTGCTATAGAATTTAAATGAAGAACGCCCAAGAAGTATATATTGGTAACACTTTACAATACGGGTGCACTAATATACATTAATTCATGTTTAACTAATGCACTGATAATCTGAGTTAATGTATAACTAATGAAGAACTAAACCATTAATTAATGATTACTGCATCAGCAACTAATAAAGAGTCTATATGATTATAGATTAAGTATTACATGAATTGCTATTAATTCAATATGTCATTGTGTATTAATTCCTTAATAACATATTTTATGAACTAATAGTGTAAATTAATGTGTTAATTACCACAATTAGTCAATGCACTTCAACTTCCAGTTGTCTGTTTTAATTAATCATTAGCTAATGATTTGCAAAAGTATCATTATGTTATGACTTTACTTGTTGCGGCACATCATTATTAACTAGTTATTAATTGTAGTAATTTGCACATGAATTTGCACTAACAATGAAGTAATTAATCATGTATTAATGCATATTAGTGTACCTGTCATATTATCTGGAAGTTGAAATATTAACATATTTTTAACATATTAATTAACACTATTAGTTAAAAAATGAGTTATTATGGAATTAATCCACAATTATATATTTAATTAATAACAATTCATGTATGAATTAATACATTAAACCTACAGACTCTTAATTAGTTCCTAATGTGGTAATCATTAATGAATAGCTTAAATAATCATTAGTTACACATTAATTCAGTATTATTTGTGCATTAGTTAAGCATGAATTAATGCTTATTAATGCATCCGTATTGTAAAGTGTTACCTATATATTTATTAGAAGAGGCAATTTACAGAATCAACCCCCAAATTGCTCAAAATGGGGCTTAATGAATGTACTGTATGTTCATTTTGGATGGTTCCTGTGTATGGCATCACAGTGATGCCTGCAGATACAGCAAGGTCAGACTAGAAAACAATGAAACGGACTCCTTTCAGCTTAACAGGCCAGGAAACATTCGAGGACATGAATATCTCTTCCAGCAATAAAAGCACTCAAGCTGCTTTACAGCTGGTATCAGCATGCAGCAATACACAGAACATAAACTGCCATTGCACACAACATCGGTCTAGTTTTTGCACATTAAGAATGGCAGACTTTATCATTGAATGAATGAAAAGTTTTTATTTCGAACATGTAGAAAAAAAAAACAAACAAACAAAAAACAAAAAAACAATTTTTAACTTATACATGTCCGAAAAGGAGTATGAAGAAGCATAAGCATATTCAATCCTACCCCATCTTCAACTAATTATAACTAATTAACCGGTTGACCGAACATTTTGATCTATTTGTCTCTACATACCAAAAAACAAAAACATACATATCATCAACATACATATCTACCTGTGACGATCAGCAGCCGTGGTGCCCTCGAGAGCCACTAGAGGGCACCCTCTCCCCATGTTTGTTTCCCCTGGACTCTTTGTGTTTCATTATGTTCAGCTGTGTTTCATCATTGGTTATTGAGTTCCTTATTTAAGCCTGAGTTTTCCCTGTGTCCCTTGCGAAGTCTTGTTACCCTGTAAGCGTACAATTCCGAGCGTTATTCCCTGTTCTGTGTCTCCGTGTTTCCCTGGACTCTTGACCCTTGCCTGTTTCCTGGACTGCTCTCGAACCTGTGCTGCCTGCCTCGACCATTGCCCGTTTAGACCACGAGTTTCTGGATTGCCCCTTTGTTTAAGTGTTTGCCAGTTTTCATGTCTGCTTGTGTTAATAAAGTGCTGCACATGGATCCGACCGTCTCTGTCCGTACGTTACAGAAGACTTCGCCAAACGAGGATCCAGCAGACTTTCAGCATCTATCCGCCGTGGTCAAGACCCGAGCTTCAATGCTAGCCTCTCATAGTTCTCAGCTGGCGAGACTAACTTCTCTCCTCGAGGAACTAGCAAGCTCCGTGCAGTCATGGTCTCCGCAGAGCACAAGCACTAATCAAGCCCAAGCTCCCGCTGCACCTGTTCCACCGCAACCCTGTGTGAGTACCGCATGCAGTAATTCCAGTACGCCGTTTCCCGAAAAGTTTAATGGCTCACCTGGAGCGTGTGAAGGATTTCTTCAGCAGTGCAGTTTATATATGAAACATCAGCCCCAGTTATACGCCTCGGATACCGACCGCGTTTCTTTCATCTGCTCACTGTTGACTGGAAAGGCTCTGGAGTGGGCAGGCACGTTTTGGGAACCAGGTCGGATGTCGTTTCCTCCTTTCAACGTGTTTACCGCCCTGTTCAGAAAGGCTTTTGAACTCCCCGCAGAAAAGGAGGGTCTCGAGGAACTGCTCTTTTCCCTGCGCCGGGGAGTTTCGTATGCGGCGGATTTCTCTCACTCACTCCGCACGCCGCATAAGCCTCAGCTCGCTAAACTGTTTGATCCTCCCTTAAGGACCGTCAGAGGAGCTTCTAAGCATATCGTTCCTGCCAAAACCACTCATCATGTCGGACCCCTCGAGCCCGTATCCCGCACTGGCCCTGTTAAAAGTGCTGTTCCTAAGACAGCGGAGGTGTCGCGGGTCGAACCGGAGTTTGAGCGCGTGCCAGCCGACTCGAGTGAGTCAAGTGCCGAGCTGAGTGAATCAAGTGAGTCAAATACCGAGCTGAGTGAATCGAGTGCCGAGTCAAGTGAGTCAAGTGCTGAGCCGAGTGAATCAAGTGTGTCCAGTGTTGAATTTAGTCTGTCCAGTGAGTCTTCAGTTCAAGTGGGCGAGTCTCCTGTTGAAGTGAGTGAATCTCCTCTTCAAGTGAGCGCTGAATCTCCTCTTCAAGTGAGCGCTGAATCTCCTCTTCAAGTGAGCGCTGCATCTCCTCTTCAAGTGAGCGCTGCATCTCCTCTTCAAGTGAGCGCTGCATCTCCTCTTCAAGTGAGCGCTGCATCTCCTCTTCAAGTGAGCGCTGCATCTCCTCTTCAAGTGAGCGCTGCATCTCCTCTTCAAGTGAGCGCTGCATCTCCTCTTCAAGTGAGCGAGTTGTCCAGCCCAGCGAGTGTGTCTAGCCCTGTGACGCGCCGCCGCAGGAGGAGGAGAAGGAGGACTCGTTTGGTTCGCCAGGGCCCGGTGAGCGTGCCCAGACTCCTCGCTCTGCCGGCCCCGCCTCTGCGCCTCGCCCTGCCGGCCCCGCCTCTGCGCCTCGCCCTGCCGGCCCCGCCTCTGCGCCTCGCCCTGCCGGCCCCGCCTCTGCGCCTCGCCCTGCCGGCCCCGCCTCTGCGCCTCGCCCTGCCGGTCCCGCCTCTGCGCCTCGCCCTGCCGGCCCCGCCTCTGCGCCTCGCCTTGCCGGCCCCGCCTCTGCGCCTCGCCCTGCCGGTCCCGCCTCTGCGCCTCGCCCTGCCGGCCCCGCCTCTGCGCCTCGCCCTGCCGGCCCCGCCTCTGCGCCTCGCCCTGCCGGCCCCGCCTCTGCGCCTCGCTCTGCCTGCACCCTTCAAGCTCCGGGAGGCCTTTCCTGTACCAGTTCACCACCCAGAGGCTCCTCCCGTGAATTTCCCCAAGTATTTTTTGGGGGGGGGCAGTAGGTACTCTGTGGGGGCCATGGAGGTGATCCTGACATGGACCTCTGAGTCCGTGAGGGCCATGGAGGCGAGGCTGTCATGGACCTCGCCTGTGTCTGCTCCGCCCTGGCCGCCATCACGTCCTGCTCCTTCCTGGTCACCCACGCTCCACGGCCCCAGGCCTCTCCATGTGCCTGGCCTCCTGCCTCTCCATGGGCCTGGCCCTCCATCCCAGCCCCCGTCGACCTCCCCCCGGAGCTCTTAGGAGCGTCTGGAAGCCGCTCCTTAGAGGGGGGGTTATGTGACGATCAGCAGCCGTGGTGCCCTCGAGAGCCACTAGAGGGCACCCTCTCCCCATGTTTGTTTCCCCTGGACTCTTTGTGTTTCATTATGTTCAGCTGTGTTTCATCATTGGTTATTGAGTTCCTTATTTAAGCCTGAGTTTTCCCTGTGTCCCTTGCGAAGTCTTGTTACCCTGTAAGCGTACAATTCCGAGCGTTATTCCCTGTTCTGTGTCTCCGTGTTTCCCTGGACTCTTGACCCTTGCCTGTTTCCTGGACTGCTCTCGAACCTGTGCTGCCTGCCTCGACCATTGCCCGTTTAGACCACGAGTTTCTGGATTGCCCCTTTGTTTAAGTGTTTGCCAGTTTTCATGTCTGCTTGTGTTAATAAAGTGCTGCACATGGATCCGACCGTCTCTGTCCGTACGTTACACTACCTATGTTTATATACATCTTCAAATAAAAAATTACATAAGAAAAAATAAATAAAAAAATAATAATAATAAAAAGAGAAAAAAATAAAAAATATATAAGTAAACCATCACCTAACTAATAACCTTCATCCTCTCTATACCTTTCAAATATCATATTTTTACAATGCTTTTTAAACTGAGTCATACTTGGGCATTGTTTAAGTACTGAACTTAATCTGTTCCACAACTTCACTCCACATATCGAAACACAAAAACTTTTTAATGTTGTACGGACACATAATTGTTTAAAGTTGCTCTCACCCCTAATATTATATCTCCCTTCTTTATTAAAAAACAGTTGTTGAATATTACCAGGGAGTAGGTTATTTTTTGCTTTATACATTATTTGTGCTGTTTGAACATAAACCAGATCAGTAAATGTCAACATTTGGATTTTAAAAATAATACATTTGTGTGATCTCTATAACCAGCACCATGAATCATCCTTATGGCTCTTTTTTGCAACATAAATATAGATAATAGTCTGCATCCGTAAGTATTACCCCAAACGTCTGCACAATAGTTTAGATATGGTATAATCAGTGCAAAGTAAAGAATGTGGAGTGATTTGTAGTTCATTTCGCTTTGGTCAATATTGAAATACTTCTTGAAAGTTTATTGTATACATGTTTTGTGTGAGATTTCCAACTTATTTTATCATCTATTATCACCCCAAGAAACTTATTTTCATTAACCCTTTCTATGTCCACCCCATCTACCTGTATCCGAATTTGTATACTCTTTTTACAGTTACCAAATAACATGAAGTTAGTTTTATTAATTTTAAATATTAATATTAAAATATATAAATATAATTTTTTAATATTGTTTCATGATAATTTATTTGTATCAAACCATCTTTTTAATTTATACATTGCTGAAGTAGTAATCTCCTCTAATTCCTGTAAATTCCCCCCAGAACACAAAATATTTGTGTCATCCGCAAATAGCACTAGTTTCACTGTCTTTGTAACTTTACATATATCATTTATATATAACAAAAACAATTTTGGACCCAGAACTGACCCCTGTGGGACGCCACAAGTAATGTCCAAGTATGACGATGAGTATTCCCCCAATTTCACAAATTGTTTCCTACCTCTTAAATAACTTTTCACCCAGTGCAACACTACGCCCCTGATCCCATACCGTTCCAATTTATTAATTAATATATTATGATTGATTGTGTCAAAAGCTTTTTTGAGATCGATGAAAACTCCAACTGTGTACTGTTTGTGTTCTAAAGCGTTTGTGATTTCTTCGATTGAATCAATTAATGCCAATGATATTGAACTATTTGATCTAAATCCATATTGATCGTCAGAAAGTATTTTATATTTATCTAAGAATTATTAAGAATATTAAGAATTTGTCTAATCTATTGGAAAATAGTTTTTCTAAAATTTTGGAAAATTGTGGTAATAAAGAAATACAGTAGGTCTATAGTTTGTAAACTTGTGTCTATCTCCAGTTTTGTACAGTGGAACAACTTTCGACCTTTTCATTTTATTTGGGAATTTACCAGTCTGAAATGACAGATTACAGATATATGTTAATGGTTTAGACCTGGATACATTCTACTATATATAACAAAAACAATTTTGGACCCAGAACTGACCCCTGTGGGACGCCACAAGTAGTGTCCAAGTATGACGATGAATATTCCCCCAATTTCACAAACTGTTTCCTACCTCTTAAATAACTTTTCACCGTTGTAGAATGTATCTGGATACCCAGCAGTGAATTTTATGATGCTTACTTTTAATTGATCTTAATTGATGTATGTGGCCGACAAATGCGACCTTTGGAGGGCAGTTGCATGAATGTTCAGGGTGGTTGCTTGGGGGTTGTTAGCCTTGTTCTGTCGTGCTTTGGTTGATAGTCAGTGTGTTGCTTGTTGGTTGCTGGGGAGTTCTGGGTTGTTGCTAGAGCATTGCTAGGAAATTTTAAGTGGTTGCTAACTGGCCCAAGGCCATGTCTCTCCTTCATTTTAAGAATATGGGATCTTTTCACTTGCTTGATCGACGGCAGGCAAAAATCTGAAGGTTTAAATCCCTTACCCCAGGTATGAGCAATAGTCAAGTCAAGTATATACTGTAACACTTTTCACAGTGCACATCATCATCATCGATTCAAGGCAGCTTAACAGAAAGCCATACTGTTATGTGTGTAATGTCTTAGTGCTAAACCATATAGAGCAGGTTTTAGGGCTGGGTAATATGAAAACATGAAATGGCGATCCTCCAGATCTTAGATCAAGCTGTATTGTAATTATAGTGTTACTTAGCTAGACTATATCAGTGCTGCAGTGACTCGTCATAGCATCCAAAGGCAATTAAGCGATTTAATATTGGACAGTGTTATTATCCTATTGTTGGTTCGTTTTGAGAGTAAGGGATTATCAAAGTATGAATGAAAATATGATTGTATGTCATAATTGTAATAGTGACACTTACATTAGCAAACACCAATAATAATGATCAATAAAAGAATAATGAGATGACATTAATCAGCTGTTAAAAAAATCATTCTCTTAGCTCGAAAATGCCTTGTTGTTGACTGAACACTGTAATGTGTTCTCTCTGCCCAGTCGCAGGAAGATGGGGAAATCTCTCTCTCTCTCTCTCTCTCTCTCCCTTATTGTTTCTTCCTTTCTCACCGAAACCAATGAGGCATTGCACAACCATTTTCATGCTCTGTTCCTCTGTCAGAACCACCATCTGAAGGTATCCCCTCTCCCTCTCCCTTCCCCTTCCCCTTCCCCTGAACCAAACCAGACCGGTCTGGATAATGAATTATGTAATGCCTGCTTTTGTAATCTTTGCCTCTCCTGCCTCCCGGCCCAGAGAAGAGAGAGAGAGAGAGAGCGAGAGAGAGAGAGAGAGAGAGAGAGAGAGAGAGACAGAGAGAGAGAGAGAGAGAGAGAGAGAGAGAGAGAGAGAGAGAGAGAGAGAGAAAATTACAGGCGGTGAATGTGTTGCATTAGGGATAACAATCACAATAAGGGCACCACAAAGCTGTTAAATAAAACGCATTAACCTCAGAGACACTGGATGGTTTTATTGGGATTCCTGCAAAATGGTGTCACCTTGGAGTCTCTCTGTGTGTGTTAACATGTCAGTTCATCAGGGGGGACAAACCTCAAGGTCGAGGAACTACTAAAGTACTGGTCAAAAGACTTGTCCTCATTATGACTTATTGTGCACAAGAACCAGCCTTATAAACAGGAAAAGAAAGTGTGACAGACATGCTAAGTGACTAACTGTTCATTCTATTGTCAATTTCAATTTCTCTCTTTCCATAATTATTGAGCATTTTTTCACAGATATAACACAACTAAGCAGAATAATACTGTCCTGCTGATATATAAATATATACAACATATAAAATATAAATATACTGTGTACACTGTAAAAAGTGAACGTGTGCAGTTTGTTGCTTTGAGGCATTTCCACCTGATTCTACCTACAATTTCTAAATTTTGTTGTTGTAACCGAATTCAATAATTTACATAAATATGTAACATAAAACAAGGGAATGCTGTTTTAACTTAATTGAGTTACATTGACCCAACAGCCTCCAGTGTGAGCCTCCTTGGGGCTGTGTTGGTGTGTACGTGGGTAAGCCTTCCCTCGCTTCGAGAGGCGTTGAGGTTTTCCATTCTTAGAGCTCGGAAGGCAGCGGCATTGAGTAGCAGACCCCTGGAATGGGAGCATCGCTAGGTCTCCACTATTTTTTTAGCTTTCTGTTGAGCCTCCGCTCCCCTAAGCTCAACCCAGGGGCGAAAATTTCATCAAAATGTTAGGGGGGACAATAAACATAACAATTCTCAAGAGCAAATTTTGAAGGGGACACCAATAATACAGGCAAAAAAATACAGAGGAAAGCCTTACTACTATTATTAGTGTAGCATGGAGACCATTTCATTATACTTCTTGAAATTTCTTTCTGGTTTAAGCCAGCGGCGAATCTGTTTACATACTCTCCTCACACAGCGCAGCGATTTCATTTCATTCATTGACTAATTCTTTAACTATATTAAATGATATAAACCAACTAAATCACAGTGAAAGCGTTATAATCTAAATGCACAGCGCACCCGGATTTTCTCATCAGTGTATGGCCAGCAATACTGTAATGTTTAATGACATGAAGATAGTGTCTGTTATTATTGTTATGTACAATTAAATACAATCGTTGCTGAGTCTGCGGTCTGAAAACTTTACCTCAGATCATCCGTTCACTGAATGAATTGAGAATCTCCCCTGAAAAATCCAATAACATCAGCAATTGTCATTCAAGCAGCTGATTTCTGTAAATGAATGCAAAACTAAATGTATATTGCAGCATAGGGCGAAGTCAGGATCCATCAGCACCGATTTGAGACAAAAATAATTTAAATTGTATATAAAACTATGTAAATGGCGCTCTGTGGCGCAGCAGGATTTTGAACATGGTCCTGAGCCGTCGCTGGGCGTCGCGGACAGACGCCGAACGGTTGTTGGGTGACCTGAAGCACTTTAATGATTCCCACTTCAACAACCTCCGCCAGTATAAAGAAGGGTTTGCCGATTGACTTCGTCTGAATGAGAGGTAAATTCCTTATATCTTTGGAGACGACGAACAGAGCATTTCGATAAGCTGTAAATATCGTTAATAAAAATAAAGTACTTTACTTTCTTAAAACACATGGTGGTCATGGTTTAGCAGTACCTTTGTCTTTCTTTGTTTTTGTTTTGAAGTAACGCTACACGTCTGCAGTATTATTGTTCTTGAGTTTCATCAATGGTCATTTAGCTGCTGTGTTTTCTGATGCTTTTCTAAACGTATCATGTTATCAATACAGATTTTTTTGTGGTAAGATTTGACCGTAGTCATTTATCTTGTCAGTGTGCTTGTTTTAACAAGAGAAATAGTCGACTTTCACTAATAACACAAAACAGGTAACTCACATACCAATACATCTATATGAAGAGGTTGTTCTGCAGGTTCGTCGTCATCTTTATCAACTCGCTCGCTCTGGCTCGAATATGTAAGGCTTGATGGACAAGTCTTCTGTTGTTAACATTTTATTAACGTGTGAATAAAAATGTTCTTTGAAGGTATCGTATATAATCGTATATCTCTAATCAAACTACAATAATGGCCGAACAGGGGAGTTGAACCGACCGTGAACTCATCGACCTGGAGAGCGGGGGGGGGGGGGGGGGGGGGGGGGTATGACGCATCTCCTTTTTATTTAAAGGGGCCGCTTTGAAACCGGTCGCTCAAAGACGCACATCAGAGAAGGGGTAGAAAAGGGGCTTGTGGAGCTATAATAATGAGGAATTCAGACCCAAGCATTGCAGTTATGTTTTATATAGACCACAACGGTATGATTTATATGTAAAAATGAATGATTTAAAAGCATGATATGTACCCTTTATGGCACACAGGTTCAAGGAAATGAGACATGGATATGAATACAAAACACTTTTATTTTCACAACAATAAATATACATGTATAAAATGTATAAAAACGGTTGACTCGGGGTAAGAGTTTACACAACCACAGTCATTAGGAAAAGCACAAACAAACCAAAATAATAAAAAAACAAACTGCTGGTGGTAGATATAACAAACTGCTGGTGCACAAAAGGTGTGGCTAAGGTACACCAACAACGAAATGGCACCAGAACAAACAGTGCAGTATTACAACGTTGTCTAGAAAGCATTTGTCCATAGAGACGAAATGCTCACAAGCGGATTAACACACTAAAAATAGACAAAATGAATGGATGAATCAAATACACCCAACCCCATAATGCTCAAGTGGTTAGATATACTGTACATACCCATTATTATTATTCCATTATATGATTATTCAGTTACTCATTCAGTGTTTCGTTCATAATAGAAAAACCGCAAATGTACCAGTGTTCTATCTGATCGTACACATAAACTGCAATATGATGGCCTGAAATCCAACTCAAATAGGCCAGGGACGGCCACCAATAGCCTGTCACACCCATCATTCTTGTAACAACCACAAATAATAGGGCGGGATCTAACCGCCTTGCCACATCAGCCCAGCATTGCAGCGTGAGTTCCCTTTCGAAAGGCAGGGATGTAACACATGTAACCATGGTTCCCTGAGAACAGGGAACGAGACGCTCAGTCCCTTTGCCATGTTTCAGCCATTCCTGCACGTCTACTTCAGACAAGAAGTGGATATCATATTTCACAGGTGTGTCATTTGAACATATGATGATGGAATTATATGCAAAAGACACGAGTGAAGAGTGACTAGGGGAAAGGGCTTATAACAGACCCTTGTTGTACTCCAATATTCAGAAAAGGAGTAGAGGAGCACTGGCTTCCTAGTCTTGCAATCTGTTCATTGGTGAGAAAATTTTGTATCTATTTGGAAAGACTAGAGCTCAATGATCATGAAGTGAGATGAAAATAACTTAAAATTTCTCTACAAACAACAAGTCACAGCCATTTGTGAGGATTAAACCTAAATCTAAGGTGTGTCAACTAAAAACATCACTGCAGCTCTCAAACCAAATTACACATTTGTCACATAGTATGAAGGATGATGATTTATGACAGAATACCTTCCTAACTGTGTCCATTCTAATGACTTTCACTGAAGCACAATTTTGTTCTACAAGTTCTACAGGAAAATTAATTGGTTCCATGAGTGATCACATATATTGTATTTCAATGTTGGCCAGCCAATCAATGACTGGGTTTTTGTTTAGCTTTTTATATCTATCAAGAGCAATTTCACAGTGCTTAAAATATCTGGGAATCAATTTATAGATATGTGAATGGCAACCTCTACATTGAAGCTTTAGATCAACTCATCATCATCATTGCCAGGCACATCACTTTTGACATTCCCGACAAGGACCCTAAGTCATCCAATTTCCTTTAAAGAAAACAGCTTACAGGTATCAGGTGGAAACATCTTTAGAAGCCTGTCAAAATAAGCCTTGTATATGTGAATGGCAACCTCTACATTGAAGCTTTAGATCAACTCATCATCATCATTGCCAGGCACATCACTTTTGACATTCCCGACAAGGACCCTAAGTCATCCAATTTCCTTTAAAGAAAACAGCTTACAGGTATCAGGTGGAAACATCTTTAGAAGCCTGTCAAAATAAGCCTTGTGGCATGTCACTTCAGAGAAAGCACAATGCTAGTGAGTGAGTGAGTGAGAGAGAGAGAGAGAGAGAGAGAGAGAGAGAGAGAGAGAGAGAGAGAGAGAGAGAGAGAGAGAGAGAGAGAGAGAGAGAATGAGACGTATTGCTCTTCAGAAGTGTACAAGAGGTCAAAAGAAGATATTAATTTCTGGAATTATTTCTTCATACTTGTACATGTGACAGAATACTTTGCTGAAAAGGTCAACAGTTTTCTTAAAATATTTTGCTGTATGACCTTTGTGATTTAAACCTGTGTGGATCTGATTTAAATTCTTTACGGACTCACCAGTATCTACATACACACTCTAAAAAATGCTGGGTTGTTTTAACCCAATTTTGGGTAAAATATGGACAAACCCAGCCATTGGGTAAAAAAATGTAATTTAAAAATGTAACCCAATGGCTGGGTTTGTCCATATTTGACCCAAAATTGGGTTAAAACAACCCAGCATTTTTTAGAGTGCACCGAATGTCACTACAATGCCAGAGAACAATGCCGGATCTTCAGACTCCAAGGATGGTACTCCAAGGATGATATATAGGTGTTCAATCAATGTATGGTGTGATGAGGATATCTACAGTGACAATTAAACACACAAAAAAATTCAAGATTTGGCATTCTAGAAACACAAAACAGTAACAGTCTCAGTAACAAAATCCATTACTAAAAAAATATATGATCATTAAGTTATGACAACATATCTTTGTACTTTTTTCATGTCAATAACACTGTTGAAGTTACAAAGTTAGTGTTGTTATCCAGCTCATAGCTTCCAGGTAATTCCCAATAATTTTACATATCCATTCTAGAGTAAACAAACATCTCATATGAAACATTGAGCAATACAGTGATGAGTCCCTTTCTCTTTTTTTACTGTATCTGGTTACTGGATGTATCCTTACCTTATTCTACTAGAATTATTTACCATATATTTATTATGATGTGAGATCTTTAATAATGCTGGACTTTCTCTGAGTAACACATCTCTTTCCCATTAAAAAAAGTCACACTTTTGTTTAGGGTCCAAATTTTAATTATTACTTAAACTATTAACTACAACTTTTCCCTTAATAAGCTAATAATTTCTACTAACAAGGCAGTTGTTAAACTTGAGTATTGGGATGCAGAAGATAGTCATGCAGAATAACGCATTAATGTGTGCTTAATAAGTACTAATATACACCCAATATTTTTAGTAATATGCATGCTAATAAGCAACTAGTTAATCGTAAAAAATTGGACCCTAAACTAAAGTGTTGCCAAAAATAGATATTAGTCAACAGGTTTAACAGATTTATTTAGGAAACATCATAAACATTTTAAAGAGGAGAGTTGTGATGAAGAAATGTCTCATTTTCAAGATACTCTATTTTAAAGGTGCAAAACGCAAGTATCTGAGTTTTTGCAGAACTACGCCCCCTCTGACGACGAGCGAAACTGCAACTAGAGGTTCATGGAACACACACACACGCACGTTTGCACGAGCTGTTCATAACCAAAGGAGCATCAGCCGCACACTGTGCGGCACACATCCTTTGTTACAGTCATAATGAGGTAATACAGTTATAAATCTGCAAGTCATGTAAAATATATGAAAGGAAAGGCATTTGAGTAAATCACACAATTATGTGGGTGTGAGGGGAAAACAGGGGTAGTAGAAAACTTCGGTTTTTGTTTCCATCTATCTCCATGTTGAACTGTTTTATGTGCTTACTGTATCCACATGATTGTATTATTATGGAAACACTTTCATGAACAATATAAGTTATTCTTATATTGTTCATGATCCCGTTTGGGCCCCAGAGCAGACCGCCCAGAGATCTCTGTTGAAAGCCTGTTTGATTGTAAAGTGAACCTATGGACCCTATTTTAACGATCTGAAATGCAAGTGTCAAAGCGCAAAGCGCAAGTAACTTTGTGGGCGGGTCTGCGCTGTTGCTATTTTCCCGGCGGGATAAATGCCTTTTGCGCCTGGCACAAATCTAAAAGGGGTTGGTCTGAAATAGCTTCATTATTCATAGGTGTGGTTTGGGCGTAACGTGAAATAAACCAATCAGAGCCAGTGTTGGGCAAGTTACATCTCACAATAGATGTTTTGGAACTTTTGATATTTATTGCCCCTCAACAGGCCACAACTGGGCAAAATTAAATTAAGTTTGTTAAGCTGTTTAGTTATATGTTTTCATTAACTATATTATTTTATGTTTCTTACTGTTATTTTGTTTTTACTTTATGCTATTTATTGTTACTAAAAATGTGCAAGAGTTCATTGTGCGCATGTGTGAACAAATGGGGACTTTTATTTTGACTCAACTTGTGTTCCTTCCTTGAGATGAATGTCGTGCTGCTGCTCCCTCGCTCACTGATGTTATGCCAGCGCATTGAGACGAAAACTAACAAATAAATAACACTGAGAAATTGTATCTGGATTGTTCTTTAGAGGATGGATGAGCGCAACATATTGTGCATGGACATGACGGACGGAAATGAAAACTTAACATAAGCAATACCATTTAGAGAAGGCTACTTTTGGATTATTTGGGCTCGTCGGCATACCTGTCTCTCGTTGACTGACTGGTAGAGTTGAGCCGGATACTCGGCTGAAACGAGTATCCGGTACGGATAAAGCACTTTTGTCGAGTACAAATATTATACGAGTAATACGAGTCAATATCTGTGCTCGGATAAAAAAAAGAAAAAAAAAGAAAAAAAAAGTAATGTTGAAATTAGGGCTGAGCGATATATCAATATAAAGAATATATATTTTAAATGTGATATGTAATTAGAGTTTGCGCTGCACGCCTTGCTCCAAGCAAGCTGCTTAGTGCTGACCCAGAGCTCTCTGCACTGCTCCCCGCGCCCCAGTCACTCCTTTTCCACTTTGCGTGCTTGATTAAAGCATGTTATGTTATAACATGAAATAAAGTCTTTCACCTCAGCAAAACGGACTTTGTCCTGTCAGCCGTTATACTGTAACGTTAGTCGTAGCGCACACTCAATTGCACGCGCAAATGCGGCGGCGCGCGCTGGATCGCCTCACTGTATATAAAGTGCAAAAGAAACAACGAGCATGCAACACTGTTGCGTTGTAAATAACACGAAATAAAAACAAAGCAGGTATGATTTTAATTCTATTCACCAGGAGCAGTTTCAATGTTTCATTAACAGTATTGTCTATTCACCAAGGTAACTGTCATGTCTATATTAACCCCTTAATGCCCCTATTTTTCTTTGTGTTATTTTTTATATTTTTTAAATGAATGTAATGGCTCATACCAATGTTGTATTGACAAAATAAATAAACCAATTAATAAATCACAATTACAATTCCAAGGGAATAATCTGCAATTAAGATTTTTGTCATAATCATGCAGCCCTAAGGTGAAGAAACCTGTTAATTATTTATTCATTTGATTTTGCAAACGTTCATGTTTCAATAAAACTACTTGTGACATGTCATATTTGGCTTTGACTGAACATTTGCTCTCACTTTGCAGAAAAAATATCGGGATATATTTTGTATATTGAAATTCAGCCTAAATATATTGGGATATGACTATTGGTCCATATCACCCAGCCCTAGTTGAGATGAAAACTCTTGTTCGTTACATTTTACTTCATATTTGCAACCACATGTGTTGTATTCATTGTTGCAAAACTTGTTCTGTAGTTCGTTGTTATCGTGATCAAAACCATTGATCTGAAGCTCAATGCTGATGCTGTCATGTAAATAGTTTTCTTATCAGCAATAAATATAAGAATTTCTGATCAACCCATATCAATTGCATGCTTAAAATAACATACCGGTTAAAGCCCCGCCCATTTCAAGACTACCCGACCCACTTCCGGGTTTAGGCCCCGCCCAGTCCGAGTACAGATACAGATACAGATAATTCATATGGTTATACAGATACAGATACAGATAATGCTGTACTCGCTCATCCCTACTGACTGGCTTGTGTTATTCCTTGTGTCCGTTATTCCTGTCCGACTATGCGTTTTGATGGGTCGTTCGCAATTCATGAGCGTTAGCCGATAGTGATGATGGGTTGTTCGATGAGTCTAATCAATTAGACCACTCGTTACTGGAAAAAGTAATGCCGTTAGTAACGGCGTTATTTTATAACGCCGTTATTCCCATCACTGATCAGAGCGCCATCCAACATACCCTTTAACTCTTTCCCCGCCAAACACGGAATTTTCCGTGTTTAATGAAAAAACGCATCCCTGCCAAACACGGAATTTTCCGGGTATCCGTGTTTTAGGTGGTATACGGTAAGGAAGACCCGCGCGCATGTCCTGAATGAGTGCGCAACTCTTTGATCAGAGAAACAGATTGCAATCGTCTCAAACAGTGGAGTAGTGAGAATGTATCAGACAGACAATGCAGAGGTATATGGCTGAAGTACTGGAGGTTAATGGACTCGGAGTCCGATCACTCTTTATTTGATAATTCTGAATCTGATCGGGACGAAGTAGTCAGTGAGAGAGATGCACATGTTCATGCTAGCCATGGACGTGCCGCAAATAGATCGTATAATATTATGACACTATAATATGTATGTGTGTGTGCAGGCATTTATGTGTGGCTGTCTAAATATGAAGGTGTAATTGTCAAATTATTTCTCTCTTTGTGCACATTTACCACATTGTAATATGTATGTGTGTGTGTGTGTGTGTGTGTGTGTGTGTGTGTGTGTGTCTAGGCCTTTTTTATTGTAATTCCAATTATTCATTATTCACAGGTAGAACACAGAGAGGCAGAGGCAGAAGTTTTATTGCAAAAGTTACATTTCCCTTACATCCTGGGAAATTTGATATATTTTACATTTATTTATGTTTTTAATTTATTTTGGAAAGTTTTATATATGAAGGAAACAACATCTGAATGTATTCTGCTTTTAAATGCACTTGTTTGATAAAAATACCTTTTTCTCAGTTTTTTGTCCAAAATGTTGTGTTTTTGACAAAACCTACCTCTGTTCAAGAGGCAATAAAAAAAGAACAAATGAAGATAAAATAAAAACGTTTTTTTTTTTTACCTAAAAAACAGTCGGTTTTTATGGGCGTGTCGCACTGAAGACTTGGAAATAAACGCCCACTGCTGTGAGTGGAGAACAGTTTTGCATATTATAATGAGTTTAACTCACCCGTCGGTGCACATGGGGGAAAACGTCCAATGTTGTAAAATGGCAACCGGATTCGCCCATACATGTTCGACCCAAAGTCCGTGTGTTGCACAAAATTCCTGTCAGATCCAATATAGACGGCACAGCACCGTTCTTTACTCTTAATCGGTCTGCAAATCCAGTCTTGTTGACAAAACAATCCTCAGTGAAATGAAGCGAACAGACGACGATGTTTTACCCTCATCAGCTGGAACGTCATTAAAAATCAAGTTTATCCATGCAGTCCTATTGGAATCCACAGGAAGCTTATGCAGCGTCTTCTTCCACAACCAGGTACTGCACAATATTCTGTATTGCTCGGTAGATCGATCCGGTTTGTCATCACGAGGTAAGCATACATGTATGATACTTATGTGTGTAATGCGCGAATCGGTGGGCGGGGCTAAACCTGCCATGGTGAAGCAGGCGTTGATCATCTTCTGTGGGGGTGGTGTTTTATCCTCTTTGTCGTCATAGTTCCCCACTTTTAAAAACGAGTCGTTTTTAGAGGCTGTGTCAATAAAAGCTTTTATTGGACTAACAAGGACGTTTTTAGTTCTGAAACTTACAGGATATTCTTATAATATGATGACCTCTTAGATGTCAAAAGCTCAAGGAAAATTTGATTTCTCAGTTCATCACCCCTTTAAACATTATATACGTATGTTTCTTGCCACTACTGGGCAAACAGGTCTGATCCTTTAGTAGCCTACAAGTACAATTAGCCTTAAAAAATGGGTAATAAGGTTTTTTCGTCTTCATGTAAACCACAATGATTTCCCTCATGTGTTAATATTTTTCCTTGTTATAATGTATGATTAGCAAAAATAAAAACTGCTGCATCTGTGCTGATGAGAGAATCAAAGTGTATGCGTGTTATGCACCCACTACATTATGGCGAAGCATTAAATAACATTATGAACAACCGCAATGTGCCACTGACTTTAGACCAGGTTTTTTCTGATCAGTGGCGCAATTGTTTTCTGGAAGTGTAACATAGCACCAGGGAATGTTTGCGCCAAAACTAGCCTCCTTATTGCGCCGATCCGCCCAGGGAGCGCAAGTTAATTTCCTAGTTTACCAACGTGCGTCTTTTGAGGGAAAAATCCCGCTTTGCGCGCGTGCAAAATAGGAATGACACATGCGTTTGTGTATAAAGTCATTTGCGCCGGGTGCAAGATAGAGCCCAATGTGTTTTATTGCAGTCGGAGCTGCTTGCGCCCAAACTGTCATGCAGTATGAAATATGCGAAAAAAAATCATAGCATGCATGTACAGCAGGGCTGCCTGGTTGGGTATGTAATTTCTGATTAATTTAAAACAGTTAAGATTACTTTTTATTGTTTTAGAGATTTTCTTTATATGTTTACCAAATGTAAGTTGAGGATCTATGACCAATCCAAGATATTTAAATTATTTAGCAGATTGAATTATTCCATTTTGTAAACTAATTTTAAATCTTTCACTTAGATCAAGTTTCTTAATACAAAAACACATGCAGACTGTTTTTGTAAAATTTAGTAACAACTGATTTTGATTGAGCCACTGACCGACATCAGCCATACACGCAGACAGTACATCAGCAGACAGTACATCAGCAGCCAGCTCTGGTGACTTAGCAGGTGCATAAAGCACCGCATCATCTGCATAGAGCTGGATGCTGGCACCTGTACAGTTCAATGGCAAGTCATTTATAAAAGACTGAACAGCAAAGGACCAAGTATGGAGCCCTGTGGTATGCCCAGTTTGATGTTCAAGAGTGATGATTTTTCTTGGGCAACTTTAACACACTGTACTCTCGCCTGAAGATAGGACGCAAACCATTGTACAGCCTCATTAGAAAAATTAAAAGATGACATTTTAGTTAAAAGCAAGTTATGGTTGTTTGTGATCAGAATCCAGTAGTAGCAAAAACAGTATATCAAAGAAATGGATATTAGTGCCACTGGCATAATAAGACAAATTAAATTGCTGAAAATGTGGTGTACACTTTCACAGAAAATGTGCAAATGTGCCTTAAGGGGTACAATATCGTGTAGACAGACCTTGGCAGCTCCATGGCAGCTCTCATTGGTCAGGATCCTGATAATTGTTCATTGTTACAAGTTGTAAACATGGTGCCTTTATTCTTTCATAAAGTGGTTTGGTGTCTCAAAGTCTTTTTTTCCACGCGGAACGTTAAAGAATGTGACACACACATCTCCCGGAAATCCCAGAGAATTCAACCAATCAGTAGACGACTTCTAAAGTGCAACTGCCCATGGACGGGACGTCTGAGGCTGAGACTACTGGTACAATAACTTGTATTTATGCATCTTTGTACTTCATTTACCCATAAAAAGTTCATAGTACCTTACGTTTACTACTACTTTTACTGGGTACTGCCCATTGAAAAGCTGTTTTACCCTATAGGTACACTGTTTGCAGATTTTTTTCTGACAGTATAATGCAAATTATATATTGCATGATGATAAATAACTATAACCTTCATATGGAACATGCTTTATACTTTAATTTTAGTCATGGACAGATAATTTATAAAACAAATTCTTGATGTTTCATTGGTTGTTTTAAAATTGAAATATTGCACATTTACATTGACTTTGTATTTGTGTTTAGAAAGTCTATCTATTTTATTGGAACAATTATGTGATTAATTATGATTAATTGAATCAATTGTCCAAGTAAATATTGTACTGTTGTTCTTTCAGTTGCACAAATGCATTGATTTAAATGGATGTTATGGTTCTCCTTGTTCGGTTTGTGGTTAAAAGTTATTGACCATACTGTTGAAGCATACCTTTGATTCGGTAGCTGGAAAAATGTTCCCTGATTAGGTTTGATTTTCTTGAAAGCTTTTACCAATTAAACAGAAAATCTCTGGCAACGAGAGTTTAAGATTTCTCCTCAACATGGGAGATCATGCTGTTCACCTGAATGGGAAGCCAGCTGTGTTTGCTATTCAATAAATCTTCAATAAACGAACTAGGCCTGCAGCATTTATTGACTCACTATTCATAGACAGAGTTTGCTCAAGAGTGATAGTCAATGAGCTCTAATCCCGGTTTTATAACCTCATTCTTAAATGAATGCAAAATTGATCAATGCACTGCAGGCGCTGTCAGAAGTCTTACGGACATCAGTGTGGCTTTTAAAAACCCTAAAGAGTGCAAGCACCTGCAGAATAAAAGGGAATGTGTGACCTTCTAACATAGTTAGATGGTTAGACATAGTTAGACACCCAAAAATGAAAATTCTTGTCATTCCAGACCGTAAGACTTTCATTTATCTTTGGAATACAATCTTCAATTCTCTTTGATCTGACCCTCCATTGACAGCTACTCAACTACCACATTGACGCTTCAAAAAGTTCATAAAGAGATTGTAAAACTAATCCAAATGAATTGAGTGGTTATTCCAAATGTTGACTCAATCACTTTATATCATGATTAATATAGGATTTTTTACAAATAATCATTGACTTTCACAAATAATCATAATCATTAAGGTCACTATTCGGGTTTCTTAACATTAAACATTTGGAATAAGGAAACATTAGGAAACATTAGGAATAACCCATTTACATGCGTGAGCAGAGAGAGTTTCTCCTGTATACATGTTGTAATATCCCGATGTAAACGGCGATACGCGGTTAGCGTCTAGACGTACGGACAACCTTAAGACGCAATATTCGCATGTTCTTCATTTCCGATTCTTCTTCCTGTATCCAAAGACAACAACAACAACAGCAGCACACGGATAATGAGTTGATAGCGATCGCCTTTGTTGCTGGTAACATTACTGAGCTCGCTCCAAAAGTATTCTGTTCTGTGTCACGCCCGATCTCGCCATGTTTACTTCCGGTATACTGCACGCGGATTTTTGTATCCGCCGTGAAGTTTCTCTACTCAAAAGAGCAATATTCCTTGCGAATAGAACATGTGCAGAACACAAATCGCTATGGGCATATGCCGATATGTGTTTACATGACCAAAAATTTGGGTTAGAAAAGGAGTACCCCAGGTATAATATCTAAAATATTTAGATAATATTTAAAATCCGGGATATGAGCATATTCGGGTTTTTGCCGGTGTTTACATGGCCGTTCGTGACCGGGTTATTGCTAATATTGCTAAAAAACGGGTTATTGAGTGCATGTAAACGTAGTCATTGACCAGCAAACATAAACCTCAGACAGCAAACTGACATTGAATCAACGTGGAAACAACATCTCTCATGACATCGAAACAACGTTGATTTTGCTCATCGAATTAACGTTGAACCAACGTCAGACGCGGCATTCTTCAAAGCTAAATGAAAATCGAAAATTGGTTTGCTTTCATAACATTGAAACAACGTTGATTTCAAGTTGATTTTCCGTTAGTTTTGAACGAATGACGCGTCTGACGTTGGTTCAACGTTAATTCGATGAGCAAAACAATGTCAGATCAACGTTGTTTCGATGTCATGTTTCCACGTTGATTCAATGTCAGTTTGCTATCTGGGACAGAAGCTCAAACAAACCTGCTTGACGTACGAGAACAAATCTCATTGGTTCTTGTTGAAGCTCAAACGTGCTGCATAACACAAGAATTAACCTCATTAATAATAATGACAGAATTTTCATTTTTGGGTGAACTATCTCTTTAATGATTAGATCTACATTCCGAGCCCGTTCTCATCCCAAAGCGCCATATAGGACGCTTTTGCAAAAGCGTAAATATCCAACGCACATGGCACCCTTTAACGTGAAATGGGACGCAGATATATTTGGGCAGAAGGCGCCCCCTAGTGGTCTAACCCTTACCCTACACCTTACCTAAACTTAACCCTAACCGAAGCGTCTCATTAGACGTTAAAGGGTGCCATGTGCGTTGGATATTTACGCTTTTGCAAAAGCATCCTATATGGCGCTTTGGGATGAGAACGCGTTGACATTCCACCTCATCAACTCATCTTTGCATGTTTTTTTAATTAATTTACCGGTAATTATCACTATTACACATTTGTATTTCATCAGTTCCTGTTTTCCTTTGTTAATTTTCCCACCCCTCCTTTGTTACCACAGTCACCTCCATTACGCGTTTGTTTGGTTCAGCTGTGTGTGATTAATTATCTTGTTTGTATCTGTACATACGTTCCGTTCCCTTTAGATAGGAAAAATCCTTTTCTTAAGAATATTGAAACCAAATTTTTAAAACACAGTGCAGCTGCACAGCAGACATACAGCTGGTAGTCAGAACAGCTCTTTGTATGCTTCGGCAGTCGCTCCAAAGGGCTTGTGGTCACGAAGCAGAGATTTTTGTGATGGATAGTAGATGCTATCTCGCTGGTTTATGAGTCTAAGGGCCTCTGTTGTCCCATAGGCATCAGAGCTTACTCCACAAGAGGCATGGCCTCGTCATGGGCATGGTGGAGTGGAATATTTGGATTGTGAAATACAATTGAGATGTGTGTGCGGCCAGCTGGGCCTCACTGTCCACATTTATGAGGTTTTACAGCCTAGAAGTTCCCGCTTTACAAATAAGGGTTCTTTGCATATAAATAAAGTGTTAAAGCAATTAACACAGCTATGAGGCCCGACATCTGTCTGGTCCTGGTTGAACTCTAAGAACTACAGTTCAATATATACTATATAAGCCCTCTATAGGACCATTCCTATAGATCCAGAACAACAGCTTTATATATACTATTTAAGAGGGAGTTTGGCCCTCTATAAGGTCCATTCATATAGATCCAGAACTACATTTCTATATATACCATATAAGATGGGGTTTGGTCCTCTATAAGGTCCATTCCTATTTCTATAGATACTATATAAGAGGGAGTTTGGTCCTCTATAAGGCCCATTCCTATAGATCCAGAACAACAGTTCTATATATACTATGTAAGAGGTAGTTTGGTCCTCTATAAGGTCCATTCCTATAGATCCAGAACTTGAGTCCTATATATACCATATAAGCAGGAGTTTGGTCCATTCCTATTGTTCCCTATATGACGCTTATCACTGGTTGACCTCTTTTAGGACTCTTAAATTTACTCTTCTATGAGCCTCGAACACTTGCCCTAGGCGATAGTTTAGAGCGAAGTTTATAAGCTCAGACAGAGTTTTGAAAGGGGTTCTCATAATGTAAACTACTTACCCAATACGAGAGACCACTCGAAAGTGAATGTCTCGGTTCCCTGAGAGCAGGGAACGAGTATTGCGTAACCTGCCGTGCTACTGTGCTTAGACCAGGGGATCACTACAGTCAATTAAACCTGATTGGTTCAATCGTCTTAGCCGCCTTGCCATAGGTTCTTGCAGTTGCCGCGACAGCCAATGAGCATGCTAATATGAGCATGCTGTGCAGCTACACTGCATTTTAAAAATTTGGCTTCAATATTCTCGAAAAACTGAGCTTTCCCATAGCCTAAGCTACTTATTCAATACTCGTTCCCTTCTCTCGGGGAATCGAGGTTACGTTAGTAAATGAGAAGTTTTCTTCTCTGTTCATTGTCGGTTGTTGTTTGTGTGTATAGCACGCTGTCTCTTGTCATTCTGAGTCATTTATCTTATGTTCTGTAATAATCATCTTCGTCTTCTGTGGAGTTTAGTGTAACAGTGATGAATTTCAGAAAATAACAAATCTAGATAATGCATTTATTCATCATCAATACTATGCTGATTTAGAATAACTTTCACAGCATTCTATGGAGGCGTCTCTTCGATAATTTAATCATCAGTCAGGTTATGAATAGGAATTGCCACTGAATGTATTCACTATAGAATGACATCAACATGAAATACTTTAGGTTAGTATAGGCCATTGAGTCATGGACAGAATGAGGTCTTTGATGTGAAAAGTCAATCTCATTAGCAGGCAATTATTAGACCAAATACATGAACACCATGTTTTCACCCTTTTATGATTTTGTTGATTAGCATCTGCAGCAAACCTCACAGTTCTTCTATTGATTTTCCTATGGAAATCACAACAATGGAGAAATTTGTCAAATGCAAAATTTTCAAAGCTTTCTTTTGAACGTCTGTCTGTGAAGGAATCAACAGCTCACCAAGCCAAGCAATAACATCAACCATCTGCAACACTGTTAAAAATTGTTTCATAAAATGAATCATGAATCATCCCTTGACTGGTGAAAATGTTTTTTTTTTTTCACATCTCTGCTTGATAATTAATTAATTTTGCTAATTAATTTGAGTAATTACACCCTTTTTTGCTAACAAAATTTGAGGTACATTGTGTTGGCTCCATGAAAAAAATAACAGTTTTTATTACTTTTTTTTTTTACTTTTACAGTTTTTATTAAAATACTGTTATGTAATTTATTTATGTGTAAAACTTTATAATAAAAAATGCACCTTTAATTTAAGCTGTAACTCATAATGTATGGCTAATTTAGTTCCCAGCATAAACTTCTGCATGCTGATTTTACTTATGCTGATGTTTTTGTGGTGTCCCTGTTTTTTTGTCATGTTGGTGATTATTAAAAGCTCATTTTATTATTGTTGACGTCAATGTGTGTCAAGTTGAATATTTCATCGTTTTGTTCAGAACAATTGTGAAGGGAAGGCCAGTTGACTGATGAATGTAAAGTGTAGTGGTGTGTATTGAAAGGAGCATTAATGGTAAACCAGTAAATCAGGTTTACCATAAATGCTCCACATCACCAGAGCAAAATATTCCGTTACAGTATAGTAGTAATGATTTTATGAATTACTTCAATGAGAAAATAGAAAGCATCCAAAACAATTGTAAATGTACAATCCTCTATGGTGTCTTATGATTCGGCCTCAATTATTGCCCCTCTAGAACAACTACACCGCTTTACAACTATAGGACAGGTAGAGCTAAATAAACTTATCACTGCATCTAAACCAACAAAATGTTTATTAGATCCAATACCGACAACTACTGAAAGAAGGGTTACCTGTAGTGAAAGAGCCTCTTATCAATATTTTTAACTCGTCTTTATTTTTAGGCCATGTTCCAAAAATATTCAAGCTGGCAGTAATAAAACCTCTCATTAAGAAACCGCATTAAGATCCAAATTACTTACAAATTATAGACCCATCTCAATTTTTCCATTTATGTCTAAAATACTACAAAAAATTGTGTCCACTCAATTGTGATCTTTCTTGCAAGAAAATTACATCTATGAAAAATTTCAGTCAGGATTCAGACCACATCATAGCACAGAAACTGCGCTAGTTAAAATTACAAATGATTTACTTTTAGCTTCTGACCAAGGCTGTATCTCAATACTAGTCCTACTTGATCTTAGCGCTGCGTTCGACACCATAGATCGCTTACAAACCCATACTGGTATTCAGGGAAAGGCATTAAGCTGGTTTAGATCGTACTTATCGGACCGTTTAAATGGGGAAACTCAAAGATAACGTCAGTAGACTATGGAGCGCCGCAAGGATCGGTGTTAGGCCCTCTGCTATTCTCAATATACTGTATGCTGCCACTTGGTAATATTATAAGAAAACATGGAATTAATTTCCACTGTCATGCTGTCATGGTCACACAATTATATATTTCATCACGACCAGATAAAAACACTATCTCATCTAAATTGAGAGAGTGTCTCAAAGATATAAAATGCTGGATTACGCGTAATTTCCAACTATTAAATTCAGATAGAAAGGAGGTAAACTTGTTGGTCCAAGAAACTACCCACAAAACCTCTTACAATACTACTTTAATATAGAAGAATGTCCTGTTACTTTATCCACTACAGTAAAAGACCTGGGTGTTATACTAGACCGCAACTTGTCTTTCGAACATCATATTTCATTTGTTACAAGAACAGCCTTTTTCCACCTTAGAAACATTGCTAAGCTGCTCGGGAGGCTGATCACTGGCATGTTTTTTGGGATTGCCAAAAAATCAAACCGTTTTGGGCAGAGTTTCACAAGATCTTAACTACTATATTCAACAATAAAGTACCATTTCAGTTTTCCTCTCTGTTTTGGGGGAATTGTGAGTTCTTGCTCAGAACTGCTGATAAGTATTTATATGCTGTTCTTATAACTGCCTGCAAAAAAGCATTTACAAGGCGTTGGCTGCTTCCCGGACCTCCCACAGTCTCAGAATGGATAGACATTGTTAACAAGATATATGTAATGGAATCAATTACCTTTTCCATTCGTCTTAAGAAAAGTATATTTGTTAGTTGGTGGGCTAAATGGGTTAAATTTGTAAAGCCCTTAAGACCAGACTTCGTAGAGGTGTTGATTTAATGATCCGATGCTTTATTGTCCTGTCTTCTTATCTATCCTCCTCTATCATGGCTCCCACAAAGTGGTTAAATATATAATTTGTATACTTTGTAATGCACAACTTTATCTCTCCCTATTTGTTCAAAGTATATATGTACTGTTCTAAAAAAACAACAGCAAATGTAAAGTTCTTCATCATCACTTTTATTCTGTAATTATTTCTTGCTGAATATAAATAAAGAATTTAAAAAAAAAAGAAAAAAAAAAGAAACATTGCTAAGCTACGTAACATGCTATCTGTTTCTGATGCAGAAAAGTTAGTTCATGCATTCATGACCTCAAAACTAGATTACTGTAATGTTTTATTAGCTGGTTGTCCTGCATCCTCAATAAACAAGCTACAGTTAGTGCAAACTGGAGCTGCTAGAGTTCTCACTAGGTCAAGAAAATATGATCATATAACACCAATTTTATCATCTCTACACTGGTTACCTATTAAGTTCCGTATCAACTACAAAGTATCACTACTGATCTATAAAGCCTTGAATGGTTTAGCTCCTGTGTATTTAATGGACCTTCTATCGCATCTGTCTAAGTCCACTATAGGAGGGAAGTCGTTCTCGCATTTAGCTCCAAAACTCTGGAATAGCCTTCCTGATATTGTTCGAGGCTCTGACTTTCTGTCCCAGTTTAAAACTAGATTAAAGACGCATCTCTTTAGCCAAGCATTCACATAATGCATGCTTTTATTCCTGTTGAATCAGATCAAATGCATTTAATATTATAAAACTTGAAGAGTCTATAGGTCATTTATATAGCCAACTAATGGTCTAATCTAGAGCATGTTTGATTTAGTTTACCCTGTTAATACATGAATTAACAAGCATATACTAACGTGTAGTTAAGATGGTATATTCATGCAGGAATTCATATGACTCATGTTGTAGCTAAGGTTAATTCTTATGGTTAATTAATACATGTCTTAACTCATCATTAGTTCATAGTAAAGTAATTATTAATGCAGGTATTAGCAGATGATTATTCATGTACTGTTATTGTAAAGTGTTACCTTAATATGTAGTAATATTAAATCAAGCCAGCATTGATCCGAAAGTTTTACACAATCTTGTCATCGGAGATCTGCCAGATGGGAAAGTGCACACTCCAGTATTTGACTTAACTACTTGTCATAGGCCTACAGCATACAAATATACTGTCCAGTATATCTACGATAAAATGAAATGAATAATGAAACACGCACGGTTGTGTGAAATATCCTTCAGGCCACCGGTGAGGATTACCCTGAGAGTATGCGTGATATTTGCCTCGATTCATCACAGCAATAATGTGAGTCATTATCCATGCAGTTCCACTTCATCTTCCAGCACCAGCTCTCAGTTAGTCAGTCTTATCGGTAAGGACGTTTTTCCAGCATCGTCATCATCGCCCATCATTGCCGTCATTTATTTCCATGTGAATGGAGCACTATAGTTTATTCCACTAATATTTGAAAGGAGCATTTATCACACCGTGGCTTGATGAGGCGTCGCCATGACGAGTCTGAGTGATTAATCATTTATTTCCCGTCGTGTGCAGAGGTAGATAAGAGCGGAGGGTGTGCGGCAGTGACATTTGTGTCTTTGAGAGCACACTGAGTTATTAAAGCTGGTAAGAGTCAGGATTAGAAGAGCAAAAGCCTATGTTTTTTTTTTCAAAGCCAGGCTCTCCACTTACAGTCTATAGACGAACCTTTCAGAGAGCGTTTTACCATCCTGGTCTGTTAATTACAGCCTTCAAGGGTCTAATGAATCTGTTGACTGTGAGGTTACACAGTTTTTCCAGACAGATTTTAAAAGCCCCCGGGTCAGTGGTCTAAAGTTGAAGTGTGTAATTTCTGTACCACAAGTGGAACCAAAACTAATTTCAATCTGGGTCAACCCTGGGTCAACCATGGCATGACAGTGGTGCAGACTTACTTGTTTACCCAACGCATTCTAATATGGCGTCATATACTGACGCTTTTGACAATGTGTATACATCCAACGCACATGGCACCCTTTAGCGTCAATATAACACGCTTCGGTTATGGGTAGGGTTAGAGTTAGACCACTAGGAGGCGCCTTCTGGCCCATATATATCTGCGTCTTATATTGACGCTAAAGGGTGCCATGTGCGTTGGATGTATACGCATTGTCAGAAGCGTCAGTTTATGACACCTTGGGATGAGAACGGGCTGGTTTACCTGACCATTGGCAGACGGTTGGTTTGAAACTTGTTCATTATTTTTTTATAATTCTGTTTGGTGATACTAGTGGCACACCAATTTTAAGATTGTCATACTACAGTGTAATTACACAAATTAGTTCTAATGCTAATTACTAATGACTGTTTTGAAAAAATGCAGAAAACTACTTTTAAACAGGAAATAATGAAATATTTACGTACATCTTTAAAGCGAGTCTATTCGCACAGGATAAGTATTGCCTGAGGTAATTTTTCCAAACCTAAGAACATACATGTGTGCTATTGCTTGCTAAATACAAACTGCAAAGATTTAAGTCATGTTTTTAATTGCTTCACCATTACACATTAGGTGTTTGCAGTTTTATATTAAGATAGATTAATTTTCAGTCGACTCAAACGAATTAATTTCACAGTACTATCAGTATAGTATAAATATCAGTTTTTTAACCAACTGACTCAAACTGTTTGAAGCACTCGGTTTCCCAAATGATATGAGTTGCCATGCCATGGTATTTTTACGGTAAAATACTGCAAAAAAAGAGAGCTGTAAATCAACGGTAAAGGGTTGTAAATTAACAGCATATTGCTGGCAACCAGTAGGTTACCATTACTTTACAGCACAATATTTTAAATCACCAGCACTAGTATAATTGCTTGACTATATGCAACTTCAGGTTCTTATTATTCCGCCAGGAAAAGTCATGTGTAGATGGGGCTGGTGGTATTATTTGAAAGATATTTAGCTTTGTTTGAGAAACATAGTAGCAAACTTGATATTCATGTTAACTTTATTGTTGGCTTTGTTTTTTGAGCAACATCTGTGAGGTAATAATTATTTAATATTTTGAAAAGACAGGATTATGAAGTCCACAGGTATTTCCTAATTTTTTGTTTTTAAAAGTTTAAACTTTTAAAAATTTAAAAGTTTTGACAACCGTTCACAGAGGCTATTATTTGATACTACTTTTTATTTATCCTGCTATCATCGTATCAACTTGTGATTGCTCGCTTTACATGTCAGTCAGATGTATAAGTGTGTTTCTTGGCCAAAATAAACTGCAGAGCAGAGTTAACCAGACTTTATGCTGGTAATAGAAAATCTCTGCTAAACCAGCTTAGATATAATCGACAGAAAATGCATCTCTGACTAAAGACCAAACCTTAAAAATCAACCAGACAATGGAAAAGCAACATTTACCCTTCAGAAACTGACTGTCAAGTTAAGTGAAGTTTTAGAAATGCTAATGCCAACCAGTGCAGGGAGAGAGAAGGTATGCCACCATCTGTCTTTATTAGAGTACAATGCCAATCTGAGAGAATATGAGGGCATCATGCATTGTGGGTGCAGTCACAGCAATCCCCATATTCCCTCCCTTCAGGAATCACAACAACCTGGACTGACTTGCAAGCAGGCAAACTCAGTCATCAAAGACACAACTGCTGCCCTTGACTGCATTTCTGCAGTCACCTTGAGTTTGTGGAGAACGTTCAGTTAAAATTTCAAAAAGGCCCCGATAGGCCATGTTCACTCTAGAAGCATCAAAGGTAAAGCTGTTTGTTTTATACAAAACACCTTTCTGTGTGTTCTTTAAAGTGTATACCCTTAGTCAGAAATACAGAAGAAAAGAATGAGAGATCATTGCCAGAGGTCTGTTTGTGTTACGTGTACATAAAATGACACCCACTCTAAATGTTCATCTCCTCAGATAACAGAAGTTTTACTCTATCCTTCGCTCTGCTCTTGGGGAAACTACAGTAGCACACTGATGGTGAATCATTTCATCACATGTACGCCTGGGCCATGTTCACCTCAGAGCAATATGAATGTTGAATCCAAATGAAGAGTAGGAGCCTGAATGAGAATTCTTCGTGGAATATTATGTGTAGAGTAACAATCTGACTGGCAAATGGTACATATTGTACTGAAAACAATTTCAGTAGCCCTCTTGGCATGGAATTGCCCCCTCACTGATAACAGACTTTAGTTAGAGTTACCATAGACCATAAACCATAGAGTTATGGTTTATTTTTCAAGGTGTGGAGATGTTAATGTACAGTAACTTGAAATCTCTATTGTCTGCTGTCTGATAATGAAGCTTCTTCACAGCTGTAGATCTGTTGTAACAAAGATCACTATTTTATGTTAGATATGCCGGTAACACTTTACAATACGGGTGCACTAATAAGCATTAATTCATGCTTAACTAATACACAGATAATACTGAATTAATGTGTAACTAATGATTATCTAAGCTATTCATTAATGATGACCACATTATGAGATAATAAAGAGTCTATAAGGTTAATGTGTATTAGTTCATACATGAATTGTTATGAATTAAATATGTAATTTTGGATTAATTCCATAATAACTCATTTTTTTAACTAATAGTGTTAATTAATATGTTAATTACCAGAATGAGACAAAGCCTTGTATTTCAACTTCCAGATAATATGACAGGTACACTAATATGCATTAATACATGATTAATTACTTCATTGTTAGTGCAAATTCATGTGCAAATTACTACAATTACTAAATGACTAGTTAATATTGATGTGCCCCAACAAGTAAAGTCATAACATAATGATACCTTTGCATATCTTTAGCATAATGATTAATTAAAGCAGACAACTGGAAGTTGAAGTGCATAGCTTTGACTAATTGTGGTAATTAACACATTAATTTACACTATTAGTTAATAAAATATGTTATTAAAGAATTAATACACAATAACACATTGAATTAATAGCAATTCATGTATTACTTAATCTATTAATCATAAAGTCTCTTTATTGGTTGCTGATCCAGTAATCATCAATTAATGGTTTAGTTCTTCATGAGTTATGCATTAACTCATGATTATCTGTGCATTACTTAAGTATGAATTAATGCATATTAGTGCACCCGTATAGTAAAGTATTACCAATATACCTTTATGTGAATATTTATCATGATTTTTGTCATGACTTATTTATTTTATTTATTTATTTAAGTGGGATTGTGACTGGAAAAATGACCCAGGCTGGACCCTCACAAGCACAACAGCAGACCACAAGCAACGCACAACCCTCAGTGCCAAAGCTGACTTTAATATTTGTTTCTAGTAATATCGAGGTTGTGTGTTATATTTCCAGGGAACACATAAACTGATAAGATGTATGCGCTAAATTGCTTTGGATTAAAGTGTGTGCCAAGTAAAAAACTATAATGTAATCAAGGGTGTAGCAACCAATATGGTAAATGGTAAATGGACTGCATTTAAATAGCGCTTTCACAGACCCAATGTCCACCAAAGCGCTTTACATCTGCCAAGAAAGTCATATTCAGTACATGCATACAGTTTAGCCAGCCCGTTCTCATCCTTTAGCGTCACATAGAACGCTATATGACAAAACGGCGCTATACTACGCACATGGCACCCTTTATCGTTAATATTCACACGAACCCAAGGCGTCATAAATCCTTTCGCGTAATATGAGGCTACCCTACCCTACCCCACACCTAAATCTAACCATCACAGCGCGTGTTATATTAACGATAACGCGTGTCATGTGCGTAGTATAGCGCCGTTTTGTCATATAGCGTTCTATATGACGCTAAAGGATGAGAATGCGTTGGTTTAGCATGTAGAGAATGATGATCGATCATCCAATTTATTATTAGGGGAAATTATTGGAAAAAAATAGTTGCTCGACAGGTATATGCTTATCTAATAAAGAACTTGTTTGAGCAATTTCAGTCTGCATCGTTCATATTATATCAATGAGACTGCACTTGAATCAGTAATGATTTGTTGATGGCTGGGGATTCTGAATCAATACTCATTCTTCTTGATTTAAGTGCAGCTTTTTACACCATTTCCCATAAGTATTTTCATAAGAGTTTGATTTCAATTGGAATCATCTTGATTGACATATTTATTGGGTCGGACCCAGTTCGTTAATATAAAAATTTCGAATCACGGACATCTCAGATTACTAATGGCGTGCCTCAGGGCTCAGTTTTGGGCCCTATTCTGTTTATTATTTATCTATTGCCTTTAGGACATTTTTTTTTCTGCAAATTCAGTGTAAACTCTCATTGTTATGCTGATGACACCCAGCTCTATATCTTCAAAGACTAATTCAACTTACCTTCATCTCTTTTGCTTTGCTTATCTGAAATTAAATCATGGTTTACATGTAATCTTCTTTAGGTTAACAGTGACACAAAGTGTGTGTGAGTGCACAGGACACAGTTGTGTGTTCCCTAAAGCTGATTTACCAACCACACACCTCTCCTGACTTTATTGTTTTTTCATTCATTGCATTCAAGCATTTTTTGCTCTTTATGATCTAAAGGAGAACATTTTGAAAACAGTTTGCTGCAATGACACTCACCTATGGCTATAATCAACTTTATTGCTTCATTGTTTTGTCGACCAAATCTACACTGGCACAGCAAAAAGCATTTTGGCAGGGGGCTGCTGCTGCTTCTCTGTTTGTATAAAGGTTTACAAGGAACAAAAGCAGGATAGCAGACTTGTTTGTTGACTGTTGTTTGGCACCAGAACAGAGCTGAGGTGTATGTTTGTCCCTTGTGATGTTGTTAAAGGATGTTCAGACTGATGCCAATACTCCATTAAATCAAGTCCTGCCTGATCATTATTCCTGTCAGACACCAGTGCGCCACTTCTGCAGAGGTTAATGACTGTTTGCCCCATTGTCTTTAGGGAAGATTTATCCTGATTAAAGGCCTGAGGAGGTCAAAAGGTCATAAGGTGAAAGGATCCTGGGTGCTGTAGTCTTGAATGGGGGTGAAAGGCTAGAAAGAATGTTTAGCATCAAATATTACATTTTCTTTGGTTTACTTCTGAAATAATTACAGAAGTGTGTGTTCATGTGTGTGAATGACAGAAAGAGATAGATTAAGTAGAATTTTAAGTTCCATCATTACCAGCATTCATTGAACATTTACAAACAGCAAGTTGGTTAGAACAACAGCTCTTAACCTATGGTTAAAAAACATAGTTTCTTGTTAGTGTGGACTTACATAGATGATGTTCTTGAGCAAAATAAGCAAACAACATGCAGTAAATTCTATATTTTTCATTCCAAATATATACAAATTCCATTCTACGTCTTTTAGTTTGTGAAGAGCATCTAAGTGCAGTTCAATGAAGAAACATGTTCTTGTATGGTAATATGGATGTGCAACAAAGGTACTAAGTTTCTGAGAAGCAATTATGACTTGCTAGTTAGTTTCTCCAATGATATATCATACTGTGGTGGTTAAGCAGCATGTTATGTCATTTTGCAAGCAAGGTAGCTGTGACGATCTGCGGCTGGAGTGCCCGCTTGAGCCTCTGGGGGGCACTCCTTCCTAGTTTATTGTTTCATTCTTGTTTTACCAGAGAATGTCTAATTGAAGAGAATTGGCACTGGCTGGTTACTTCCGGTTTCTGGACTGGCTGCAGTAACACGCCTCTGTCCATGCGGGGGCGCTCGCGGTTGAGTGCAGAATGAATGGGAGTCAATGGGGTTTCACCCCCAGAAATCTATTTTTCTCAGGATGTATTTTTTCGTCAAGTAATTTGAAAGTTGCATTCAAAAGGGAGGGCTAAGAAAATACACTCAGCTGAAAATTGCATTTTTAAGTTCACTTATCTGTTCTAAAAATCCGTTGACGTCACAAAATTGTGATAACGACGTCACACAATAGCAGAATGCTAGCGTGTTCCGGCCAACAACAGCCTAACCTGTAAGAAGTCAAAAGGACATAAGTACTCGTTCATTCGACTTTTGGCCTATAATCTATATTGAACTTGTGGAATCAATAATAAAATCTATTTTGATTTAACGACAAGCAGGTGAAAAAGACACATTTAGTCGTTTAGCGCCATAGACTCTCATTCATTCTGCACTCGCCCGCGATCACCTCCAGTGGAATTCTAATGGAACTGCAACCAAGGTGATGCACAATTGGGTTAATAGGAAGTGCCAAGGCTTTCCGTTAGACGGGCTCTGGTTTTACCCTGGACTGATTACGGTTTATTTGTTGCACCTGTTTTAGATTGGGCTCCCTGATTTAAACATGATGCTGCGTCCCAATTCGCATACTATCCGTCTTAAATAGTATTCGAAAATAGAATTAGTACGTCCCAAATCGTAGTATGTTGAAATGAGTGTTTCAAAGATACCCGGATGGTCTACTATATCCGGTCAGAATCCGAGTAGATCGATGCACACTCTAACGGCTGATATTGCCCAAAAACCATTGCGCGGTGGACAATGATTCGGTTAGAACTACAAACACGAGTAAAAAGTGTTAATAAAAAAAAATGGAGGACGCGCGAGTCCCACGCTGGTCCCGCGGCTGTGTAGAGAGGTTTAGATAAAGAGCTTTGAGTGATTATTTATCAGTATCTCACCTGACGAAAATGAATTTATTCAATGTTGTCCACATTATATTGCATATGCAGAAGCATTGTGCACTTTTGTAAAGATACGTTTAGCCATTAGTTTTTAAATGCATCATCAAATTGCAAACACGAGGAGAGTCTCTGCATGAAAGACACGACTGGCAGATGAACATGCTCCGAAATGGTAGGAAATCAAATTAGATAGAATGGAGGATTTTAACTGTGACAAGATGATTGACTAGGCAGTTTACGGTGACAGGATGCACGCAGCACGCGACAGAGCTGTCCGTTAAAGATGACGTGATAGTACTGTATGTCCCAAAGCTTGCCTACTGTTTTGCTACATACTCAGAAGTATGTACTTTTTCTTCACAAAAAGAGTACATAGTTTTAGGGCGTAGTATAAGTAAGCGGATTGGGACGCAGCATGAGTTTTCCCTTTTCCCAAATTGGGGGACCAATTTGTTTGTTTGATTTGTTTTGAATGTAGGGGAGTGCGGGGCACAACCTAACGCGGGGTTAAATGTAACACGGACCGTTTACATAGTTCGTCAGAATCAAGCTGGTTGACGGTCTCCCGCGAATTTGCGGAAAGTTTTGATTATATTTCGTGAAGATACTGGACAAAGAGTGTTTTGACACCATGAATGTAATTTTTTTCATCATAGGTTTTTTTCTGTTTCTGAGTTGGGTGTATACATTTCCAAATCTAACTTTATATTGCCTTATTCACTGTCTTGTTGGCTCAAACATAGCACCGTTTTGAAGCATCAGCAATTCCTAGCGACTGTTAACTAGGCTTAAAATATGTAATACACAGCGGGGTTAGTTGTAACAGAGTGTTACAAACAAGCCGCCAAGTGTACAATGATAATCAAATGAAAACGGAGCCACACAACTTTTCAGGTTTGAGTATACATTTAACTTTGACTTTCACAAACAATGTTGGAATTTAAAATGTTTAAAATTTAGTTTACTATGCATTTATCACTTGTTTATTTATATAAAAATATGGCCTCTTATTAATGCAATAAACCCTTTAAATTTTTATTTTAAGCTCATTTGTATTATTATTACTGTTATTATTATTAATAATAATAATTGTACATGCAGCTGCCACACACAAATCTAATTTAATTGCAATTACAATATTTATAATTGTATTTATTATTATTTATTGCAAAACTATGCAGCCCTTTTCTATGTCTCTATCCATGATATTGATCCATAATAGAAGGATGATTGGATGAGGGATGGATGAATGATCTATTTTATTTTATTTATTTAAAAAACAAGGGAAGAATGGGCACGGTTTATAAGTCTGAATATTTTTTTGCGTATTACATTTTTGGCTTTCGGGCGTACGTACACTTTTAGTGAGGATTCTACGCACAGTTTTATAAATGAGGCCCCGGGTCCGAATCCAGTCAAGTGAGTGAATCATCCAGTCAAGTGAGTGAATCTCCAGTTCAAGTGAGTGAATCTCCAGTTCAAGTGAGTGAATCTCCAGTTGATGTGAGTGATGAGTCTTCAGTTCAAGTGAGACGCCACCGCAGGAGGAGAAGGAGGACTCGTTTAGCCACCAAAGAACAATTCATTCATGACTAAGGCTGTAACCATGTCTTGAATACTAAGGGGGAGAAAACCAATTTGTTTGTTTGCTTTGTTTTGAATGTACTAACGTTCTTTTTTATTTAAAGAAATCAAATGATTAAAAGATTTAAAGGGATGAACAAAAATGAATTAGTTTTCTCATTATATACAATGCACATCACCACATTGTTCAATGATTCTCAAATGACTCGTTGAATCAGTCTCTCTAAATCCCTCCTTTCCGTGAGCTTACACTGCTGATTGGCCAGACAGCCCAAGTCTGTGTGATTGGTCTACCACTTACAGCATGTGTCGTAAGCCATTATTTACAACTTAGCAAACTATATATTATTTTTGTGTAGTAATGTAATAATTAGTTATATTTCAGTGATTAACAATAGATTAAACTAACTGAATAATATGAAGCTAGGAACTATGTTTAATTAGTGCTGGTTTTACAGTTTTAACTGGCAAAAATAGTGTAATAAAGACTATTTGATCCCGTTTATTGAATGTCGGTAACAGATCCATTTGTGAATATACACACATTCACTCTTTATCTTATGACTTTATTTCAAGATGGCCGTCTCAGTGAGGAGCTCCTCGATGGTTTTACTGTTTTTGTTAGTTTGCCCTGTCTTTAGTTATTCCTCTACAATCAGTTTAACCAGGTATGAACCAGTTTTTGATTATTCTGACGTTTTGCTTGCCATTCTTGTTCCAAAATATACCCTCAACTGTTGTCAAGGCAACACTCCACGTGTGTTGTGTCGAAACGCCCACAGAACAGAGGGGCGGAGTGAATTAAGCTCATTGTAATTTAAAGACATATGCACTGAAACAGCGTGCTGAAAACAGAGCTGTTTTTGACAGGTAAAATTTGTGTTTTCTTACCAATGACAATTGTTTTTATAAAAGTATATTACAAACTTTTCATTTAGACCCTAAAGATTCATAATTACCTGTACAAAAATGGCATTATATGACCCCTTTAAGGAATAATTTATGCATACACACTGTAAAAAAAAAAAAAAAATCTTGGTTTAACTTAAATTAAGTAACCTGATTGCCTTAAAATTTTAAGTTGATTGAACTGGAAAAAGTGAGTTAAAACAATGAAGGAGATTGATTTAATATTCAGAAACTTAAAATAAGTTATCTGAACTAAATAAATTATTTAAGTTGATTTGACAAAAGAAAAAAAATTGTGATAACAAATCTTGAAAATATTTTTTTTTTACAGTGTGGTTTGCTCTTTTCTAACCTTAATCAGAGTTCTGAATCCGACTGTACAGTTTAAATTTGACTGAATATGAACCTGACAATCACTGACCAAATATCTCATGCATAATGCTATTTGGAAGTCTTTTAATAGAAAACTAGGTTGAGGGGTTTAGTGTGTGCGCCAGCTCATTTTGCTTGGCCAGCAACATCATCAACAACCTTAAAAGAAATGCACAATATTATGTATGAAATTGTACCCCAGTGTTTATTAGGAGGAAAACACATACAAATGAATACATCAGCGAGTAATGACACAATGTGTGGGGGGAGATGAGCGGCGAGAGAGCTGCGGTTAATTTCACGCCCCTGTATTTTCCCGTCACGCCTGGCTAATTTCTGTCATGTTCTGCCGACGTGTTGAAATATTCCGTCTGCGAGTCTCTGGTGGTGTTTCTCAGAGAGTCTGGCCTGACTAGCACATCAGCAGGGAAGCTTCCATTTACAACAGCCGGCATTTAAACACACGGCCACAAGGAAGAGAGGCCAGCTGGCCCCAAACGATTGGGTTTTGCTGTTGACTGACATTTCAATGTGAGTTTGATAGCACAGCCAAGAGTAAATGCATATATATGTCCCAATCTGCACTTTTATTGAATTAATTAACACCTTACTGGGCTTTTTTTTTTCCATTAAGGGAATAAGAGATGAGGTTTGCGGCTTCGGTCAATACCTAGCACCCGGCCACCGACTGCATAAATAAAATGCATTCTGATTAGAAAATGCATATTTCATTAGTAAAATCAAAGACTTGATTGACTGGACCTTGTTTTTTTTCATTACAAACAGCTGATCTCAAATAAATAGATCCCGAGTGTAACCGGCAGAGAAGTCACTGTCTGGTTGAAGTTTGTCCCTCTGCAGCTACGGTAGCCCCCTGACGTCACACAGCTAGCTGTGAGTGGCTAAACAACTCATTTGCGTCTAAGCCACTTCCTATAAAACAGTCTGCACTGTTGTGCTTAGGAATTCGCTCGTGTTTGGATACTTTTCTTGTCTGTTACTTCGGTATGTGGTTCTCCTGTGCAACGAAGGTGTTTTACTGATTGCCAGACGCTTCCGGGTAATCGTGCTGTGTATTACGGAAGGTCTTGGGCAAAGCACCTGCTGGGTAGCTGTACCGCATTTAAGCACAACATCAAGAAGGATTGTGAAGATTGGCGCAAAGGGCTGTTTTCCCACTGTGTCAATTCATTTGTCAACGTTGAGGCAGATTGCTCCTGCTGCTTTGCCTTGCCTAAATTACGTTAGATCTTTTCTTTTTTTTTATTGTTTCTTTCGTAGCCTCCGTCTAACGAACTGTCCGACTGATGTGGTATTGGCTGTTTTGCTAGTGATAGTTTTACATTCTCAATCTACTCTGCTAGTGATAACTCACTTATTCTTTTATTTCTTCTTTTCCAGAGTTTTATAATAACTGCTCACGAGAGAGGTTCCTGGTCCCGTCCTCGCGCATTGCACCATGTATTGTAGTGGTAAATTGCACTTCACAATATTGATTTGATCATTGGCTTGTAGTGGTTGTGCCTGTGTGTGTGTGTGTGTGAATGCATGTGATCGTGGGCACCAGATTCCAGAGCACGGGCGGTGAGCATCACGCGTGTCCCGGACAGGTAATCTGCCTTGGATCAGTATTTTCTGTTTAAATTGCTTATCTTTCAACAGCCAATACCAGGTCTAGTCTTTCGTGCTAGTGCTGTGTCTCTAGTATGACGGTGTGTCTCTTTTAGTCATAACATTGTACAATAAAATTATTGTTTCTTTTCTACTGAAAGCACGTCTCTGTTTATTTCTTTCTTAGTGTATTTCTACGAACCTGCTTGCCTTAGATGAGGTTTGTAGCAGCTAAGGTACTGAGTATATCCCGGTGTGAGAGGCACCAGGTGGCGTAGTCCAGAACCTTTAATCCACAGCTCTGGTCACAAAGTGGCGTAGTCGGCAGGATCCTTGCACACAGAGACGTGTCTTTTTTTTCTTTTTTTTCTTTCTTCTTTTTTTTCTTTTTGTCTATTTATATTCTGATTTTCAAGGGCAAAGCAGCAGTGGGCACAGCGTGGTGCTTAAAGGAGAAGTGGGAAAGCCTCTGACTGCCCCACTGCCTCTCCTGTGACGTGGGCATTACTCTGCTGCAGCAATGGATGAAGTTGAACAGTTGAGAGAACAGATCCGTCAGCTGCAGGCAGACAATGGCCGCCTACGTCAGCAACCACCACCGCCGCCTCAGCCGGACAATTCTGCCAACCCTGCTAACCCTGTTTCGAATGAACGGTTGATTTATCTCCCTAGAGAAAGGAAGTGTCCTGTATTTCGGGGTAGGGTGGGTATTGACATTGTTGAGTGGGTGGAAGAGGTTGAGGTTTGTGCACGTACTAGACATTTGGGTGCACTTGACAAAGCTTACTTTATGTTTGATCATCTGGATGGGGAGGCTAAAGATGAGATTCGCTATAGACCAAAGGCAGATCGGGAAAACCCGGAAAGGATTGCAGATATTCTCAAAGAACTTTATGGATGTTCCCAGTCTTATGTTGCCTTACAAGAAAGTTTCTTTTCTAGAAAACAATTAGATGGTGAATCATTGCAAGAATACTCACATGCTCTCTTTTCTCTGATGGAAAAAGTTAAACAGGTCTCCCCTGACTCAGTACCCCAGTTTGACATGCTGCTCCGTGACCAGTTTGCAGAGCACGTTATTGACTCGGACCTTCGCAGGGAATTGAAGAGACTTGTCCGTCAGACCCCAGGGATGTCCATGCTGGAAGTGCGTGCTGCTGCCATCCGGTGGGAGTGTGAGGGCAGGCCCAGTGACTTCAATAGGGGTAGGAGTCATTCAGTTCCCTCTCTTTGCGCTATGCAGTACTCCAAAACTCAGCCAGGCCGAGCCCCATCACCCGTCAGTATAGCAAGTTCAGAAATGGCAGAGCTGCGGTCCATGCTGCTGAAGCAACAGGAACAGATCAATCACTTAACTAGTGCCTTAACTACTTTGCAGGGAGTAGTTCGCCCAGTCTATCCAAGTCGCCCCTCTCAAGTTAGTCGGCCTTCAACTGTCATTTGTAGGCGATGCTTAAAGCCTGGTCACTATGCCCGAGAGTGTAATAATGAGAGAGTAGTAGCTCCTAATGACACCCCCCAGGCCCAAGCTCAGGCGAATGTTTCAGTTTCTCAGTCGGAAAACTAGCACCCTTCAGTGTGCAGAGCCACACGCTGGGAGGGGATGGTTGCGGCTCTCAGAATCAGGACACTTTTATTCACCCTGTAACCTCCCTGGTCGCTCAGTGCCCAAAGGTAGCTGTGAGAGTAGGGGGAGTAGTTGTCAGCTGTCTTTTAGACACAGGGTCCATGGTATCTACCTTAGTGGAGAGTTTCTTTGTGCAACATTTCAAGGATAAACTTCAACAGTGTAAATGGTTGCAGCTTCGGGCTGCAAATGGTCTAGACATACCCTATGTTGGCTATGCTGAGTTAACAGTTGAAGTATTAGGGAAGGTAATCCCCCAAAGAGGTTGGCTAGTGGTCAAAGATCCCCCAGGTCAGCTCTCCCCTCCACTTGTGCCGGGTGTCCTCGGGATGAATGTTATTCGGGAATGTTATACTGAACTGTTTGGCCAACATGGTTCTTCTTTGTTTGATCTCCCACCGGTAGTTCATGCTTCCCTCCCATGGCGGCACGCCTTGCAGCATTGTCATCGGGTCCAGCTCAATTCTCGCCCACCCAAAACGGGTGTAGCCAAAGTTAGAGGTAGAAGACCCATCCATATACCAGGCGGCACTGTAAAATTGGTGGCAGCCACCTGCTCCCCTCAATTTTGTGATGCTCCTGCTGTCCTTTTGGAACCGGCTAGCGGCTCTTTACCTAGTGGGCTCCTAGTTTCGCCTGCGCTAGTGCAAGTAGAACAAGGTACAGCCTTTATCCCGGTAGTTAATGTAGGGATTACACGTGCTACAATATATCCCCGCCAGTCGCTAGGGTTGCTTGTTCACGCTACCATTGAGGGCCTTCCTGTGGGTATTTCTGAAGACCAACCAGAGACGGAGGCTGTTGTGGCTGGCATGCAGGTTCCCAATGGGGAAGTCAGGCCTAAGTCAGTGAGGGAGCAGATACAGGCCCTGGATTTATCAGGGCTAGTGGAGGCTGAGCAAGAACAGATAAGGGCATTCTTGTTAAAACATGAGTCAGTGTTTTCAGCTTTTGAGGGGGACCTTGGTTGTACTAACCTTATCTCTCATGATATTCCTCTGCTAGACGACCAACCAGTTAGGCAACGTTACAGGCGTCTCCCCCCTTCTGATTATGATGCCGTTAAGGCCCACCTGCGACAGCTACTAGACAGCCAGGTTATACGAGAAAGTAGTAGCCCCTATGCCTCTCCCATTGTGATTGTGCGTAAGAAATGTGGTGGCCTACGTATGTGTGTGGATTACAGACAGCTCAACAGTAGGACCAGAAAGGATGCCTTCCCTCTCCCCCGCATCGAGGAGTCTTTGGATGCTTTATCGGGGGCTCAGTGGTTTTCCACGCTGGACCTGGCTAGCGGTTATAATCAGGTACCTGTGACCGAACAAGATCGTCCAAAGACTGCCTTTTGCACGCCTTTTGGGTTATTTGAATTTAACCGTATGGCCTTTGGACTGTGTAACGCCCCAAGCACTTTTCAACGACTGATGGAGAGAATGTTTGGAGCGCAGCATTGCCAGTCCCTTTTACTTTATCTGGACGACATAATTGTTTTTTCTTCTAGTGTTGAAGATCATATAAACCGCCTGGATCTAGTGTTGAGCCGTTTAAGGAAAGAAGGTCTGAAAGCAAAGCTGGAGAAGTGCTGTTTTTTCAAGAAAGAAGTCCAATATCTGGGCCATCTTGTCTCCCGTGAAGGTGTTTCCACTGACCCAGCCAAGGTGTCCGCAGTGGCTAAGTGGCCCCGTCCCACCACCGTGTCTGAATTGAGATCTTTCCTTGGTTTCGCGGGTTATTACAGGCGATTTGTGGAGGGCTTTTCTAAGCTGGCAGCTCCTTTAAACCGCCTGGGGGCAGAGCTTGGTGGTACGAAGACCCGCAAGGGCCAAGGGCCACGGCTTGATGGAGTGTGGACAGACGTCTGCGAGAACAGCTTCCAGGACTTGAAGCAGAGGTTGGTGAGTGCCCCCACTTTGGCGTTTGCTGATTTTAACTTACCATTTATTCTAGAGGTGGATGCCAGCCACATTGGTCTCGGCGCAGTGCTCTCGCGGGAGCAGCAAGGAAGGATCCGGCCAATCGCCTATGCTAGTCGTAGCCTCAGTCCGGCAGAAAAGAACTACAGTTCGATGAAGCTGGAGTTCCTTGGAATGAAGTGGGCCATGACCGAAAAGTTTCGGGAATATCTGTGGGGTCAACAATGCACTGTGTGGACGGACAATAATCCCCTGAGCCATCTGGGGACTGCCAAGCTGGGAGCGACCGAACAGCGGTGGGAGGCTGAGCTTGCTGCTTTCAATTATACCATCCGTTATAGGCCTGGTCGTACTAACAGGAATGCAGATGCCCTCTCCCGACAACCTGCAGGACCACTGGGACGGGCCACCGAGTCCTCAACACTAGGGACAGCCATACCAGTTCTTGTACAACAAACGACCAGATGTCAAGATCCACCACTGGCATTCCAGATGGCTGTCTCGGCTTTCCCCTCTCGCACCCTTGAGGAATTAAGAAGGCTACAAGCAGCTGACCCCACTATCGGAGCCTTCTTGCCGTTCTGGCTGGCACAGGGACCGCCTGACCCGACAGTGCGTAGGACATTGCCGGGCCCTACCCGTGTGCTGCTGCAACAATGGGACCGTATTGTGGGTGCCGATGGACTGCTCTACCGCCAAACATTCCGTCCAGATGGGGGTGAAGTGGTGCGGCAGCTCTTGTTGCCTGCATGCCTAAAGGAGGAAGTCTTACAGCAGCTCCACAACGACCATGGTCACCAGGGGGTTGAACGCACCACTGAGCTGATAAGACGGCGGTGCTATTGGCCAGGAATGGGGGAAGATATTAAGCATTGGTGTCAGAACTGCGAGCGGTGTACCCTTGCAAAGTCTTCACAACTCCGACCCCAAGCGCCCATGGGGCACCTCCTAGCATCTCGCCCAAACCAGATATTAGCAGTGGATTTCACCTTCCTGGAGCCTGCACTGGATGGTAGAGAACAAGTGTTGATCATGACTGATGTTTTTACTAAATTCACACAGGCCGTGCCCACCAGGGACCAAAAGGCAACGACTGTGGCCAATGTCCTCATCCGGGAGTGGTTCTTTCGTTTTGGGGTCCCGGCTCGCCTGCACTCTGATCAGGGACGTAGCTTCGAGAATGCCATCATCTACCAGTTGTGTGCCCTGTACGGGATCCAGAAGACCCGGACCACCCCTTACCACCCTCAGGGCAACGGCCAGTGTGAGCGTTTCAACCGCACGATGCATGATCTGCTCCGTACTCTGCCCATGGATATGAAGCGCCGCTGGCCAGAGCACCTACCCCAATTAGTGTTTAGTTACAACACTGCTGTTCATCAGACCACTGGCGACTCACCATATTACCTGATGTTTGGGCAAGACCCCCAGTTACCAGTGGACTTCCTGCTTGGCAGGGTACAAGAGCCTAGACACGGGCATGCGTGTGAATGGGTCCGAGAGCACCAGCGGCGCCTTAATTTGGCCTTCCATAATGCCAAGGAGCGTATGCAAGCGGCTGCTTCCAAGAGGAAAGAACGGCATGACCAGAAAATACAGAGTGAGCCACTGGCAGAAGGACAGCACGTCTACATCAGAGACCATGCAATGAGGGGTCGTTCGAAGATCCAAGATGCCTGGGGCGCCACCATACATCAGGTCATCCGTGCACCCCCACTTGGTGGGGTGGTATACTCTGTGGCTCCAGCACAGGACCTCAGCAAAATACGACAAGTACATCGAACTATGCTAAAACCAGCCCACTTGGACCAGGATCCACAAACACCCAACAGACCTGTGGAACTGCAGGAGGAAACAAGCCAGTCAGCAGAGAGTGACTCCCCTGGCCAATGGGTTCTTGTAAGCTCTCGGGAAGAGGTTCCACCTTTGCAGCGTGCCACAACTCTTCCAGTGAATGCCCCCATGCTGGCTTTGCCCGATTCCCCGCATGTCGCCCCCATCACAGACGAGACGCCATCTGGCTCAGTGGCACTCCGGAGAACAGCTCGGACTACTGCGGGAAGACATGCCAATCTACACCACCTCCCAGTTCCAGTGGTGAGTAGGGCAGATGGGGCTACTAACTCTCAAGTACTTGGTTCTAGCAATAAAGTGACAACGGTTTTTCGTCCTTGGTATTAGGCTACCCCCTTACAAGTTCTTTACCATCCCTTAATAAAAGGAATAAAAGATAGTTATGATATATTGATCTTATCAGCGGGACGCCGATAACAAATCGGGGGGGTAGAGTGTAACCGGCAGAGAAGTCACTGTCTGGTTGAAGTTTGTCCCTCTGCAGCTACGGTAGCCCCCTGACGTCACACAGCTAGCTGTGAGTGGCTAAACAACTCATTTGCGTCTAAGCCACTTCCTATAAAACAGTCTGCACTGTTGTGCTTAGGAATTCGCTCGTGTTTGGATACTTTTCTTGTCTGTTACTTCGGTATGTGGTTCTCCTGTGCAACGAAGGTGTTTTACTGATTGCCAGACGCTTCCGGGTAATCGTGCTGTGTATTACGGAAGGTCTTGGGCAAAGCACCTGCTGGGTAGCTGTACCGCATTTAAGCACAACATCAAGAAGGATTGTGAAGATTGGCGCAAAGGGCTGTTTTCCCACTGTGTCAATTCATTTGTCAACGTTGAGGCAGATTGCTCCTGCTGCTTTGCCTTGCCTAAATTACGTTAGATCTTTTCTTTTTTTTTATTGTTTCTTTCGTAGCCTCCGTCTAACGAACTGTCCGACTGATGTGGTATTGGCTGTTTTGCTAGTGATAGTTTTACATTCTCAATCTACTCTGCTAGTGATAACTCACTTATTCTTTTATTTCTTCTTTTCCAGAGTTTTATAATAACTGCTCACGAGAGAGGTTCCTGGTCCCGTCCTCGCGCATTGCACCATGTATTGTAGTGGTAAATTGCACTTCACAATATTGATTTGATCATTGGCTTGTAGTGGTTGTGCCTGTGTGTGTGTGTGTGTGTGTGTGAATGCATGTGATCGTGGGCACCAGATTCCAGAGCACGGGCGGTGAGCATCACGCGTGTCCCGGACAGGTAATCTGCCTTGGATCAGTATTTTCTGTTTAAATTGCTTATCTTTCAACAGCCAATACCAGGTCTAGTCTTTCGTGCTAGTGCTGTGTCTCTAGTATGACGGTGTGTCTCTTTTAGTCATAACATTGTACAATAAAATTATTGTTTCTTTTCTACTGAAAGCACGTCTCTGTTTATTTCTTTCTTAGTGTATTTCTACGAACCTGCTTGCCTTAGATGAGGTTTGTAGCAGCTAAGGTACTGAGTATATCCCGGTGTGAGAGGCACCAGGTGGCGTAGTCCAGAACCTTTAATCCACAGCTCTGGTCACACTTAGAAATACCTTTAATTTTTTTCTGACCTTCACAGTTGACCACGGCAGCCACTTGCATCATAAACAGTATTGTCCAGGCGAGTCCAGCTCGGTGACTGACGAGACACACCATCATCAAACATCTGTCCTATCATCCGTCGAGCTAGACGGCCAGTTTGTCAAGACGGGCCAGTTTGCCCAATTCAGCATGTCGGGGCAGTCGTCATTAGACGTTCAGTTTAGCAAGTGTATCAGTGCATGAGAATTAAAGCGAAAGTGATGAAAATGCTGATCTAATGTATGTTATGCTACCCATCCATTCCAAAACATGAGCCACTTAAAAAATGAAGAAAGAGAGTTAATTCCTTACATTCAGGTGCAAACTAGTTAGACATGCTTGTTTGCCGTTGGATTGAATGCAATGATTAGGTGCACATTTCATGGTCCTATGCCTTCCACAGACAAAACATATAAATACTGGACCATTTAGACCACTTAACTTAGTGATTGCTATCAGAATGTGAAGAAACTTTCAACCAGCATAACAAAAATAACAAAAAATATGGAACAACCCTACCCTCCTTTTGAGTGTTAATGAACAAAAATGACAGCATCCGTTCATCCTGGACCAGACATGCAACTTCCATTGAGATAAATAGTATAACGGTAAGACGAACAGATTACAAGTCTGATTGGCTGGCCAACTGCTCTACTCATACTGTAAAGTATTGTTTATAAGCCAGCCATACGAGAAGAACACCACTGGTACTCCTCATCATCCTCGTCAAAAGCAGTTACAGGACATGCTACAACAGATCTGTCTGGCTGGTGTCAAGAGTTTGGCCATGTTTCACGTTTGGTAGCAAAAAGCTTATTTACAAGTACAGGGCATACTTAGGCACCATGAGTACCTCTTTGCATGAGGTTAAGGGCTTTGTCCCATTGAAATTACATAAAATAGCTAAGATGATGCGATGACAGGCTAGTCAACATCAATTTTGAGGTAAAAAGAGAGAAAAAAACTAATATTATTTTGCATTTCCCAACTGTACAAACATGTATTGTGTGTAAAAACATAATTAGTAGTGTGTTCAGTTGAAAATAGTCACCTGAGCTCCATCTGGAGTCCAAATGCTGTTTAAAAAGGTGTTGAATTCAAATGGGAGGTATTGGCATGCGCTGAAGATGCAGTACTTGGGAGATCCTGTTTTCCTCTAAAACATTTTGGTTAGTTTGAGTACTGAACAAATGATTTTTTTTTAGGATTTCACTGTAAGTGTAAAAAAGTGTATCAAAATACTGTCAGTGAACTTCCAACGCATAACTACATTAAATATTAGTTCAGTGAGCCAGGTTCACTCTCCAGTGCTGTAACTATGGAAACAGGCTCTTGCTTGCTAATGACTACATCTATTGTAGTTATGATTTCTGTAATTGTACTAATTGTGCTTTGAATGATTATTCATGCTCAAACTGTAGCTTTGCAATGTGTAGTTTCTTTGATCCGAAGCCCATGCTATTCCTTCATAAGTTCTTTTAAGCTACACTAGAATAACTTTGATGGAATTCCAGTGTAGGGCTTCAAGGAACACAATGGCTATCTACTAAAGGGGGAACCCTTATGGGAATTCTGCAATTCAATGCTTGATAAAGAGATGAAAGCACAAATCACTTTTTGAAGATCATTAAAGACAAGAAGTGCTTAGTGCTAAGCTTTGCTAAGTTGAAGGGAAAAAAACTTTCTCTAACAACCGCATTAACTTGCTAAAACTGTCCAGTAATTTTGAGTATAATAGAGATGTGAATCAATCAAAAACTGTAAACTGTTCAAGGATGTGAGGATGTCAATTTTTTTATTACTACAGTTTCTTCTAAAAAACGTATTATTGTATTGCAATGCAACTTTCATTTATTCGTAAACAGTATGTCATAATGACGAATCTCATTTCAACAAGTACTATTGCTGGATTCCTTTTTTAAGAAGAGAAAACCTGAAATGTATTTCTCCATTGTAATGAGACATCAGGGTCCAGGCGCTCGGGAACTGCTGACTGCTTGCTTTGCCAACTGCTGCGTCTTCTCTAACCTATTCAACTCAGTGCACTGAAAGAACATGAGCTGCAGATACTGTCATCTGGCATTCAGGTGGTTCGCCACTCACAATATTTTGCTTTTTTTCAAGATCACATTTGCAGTGAGAGTGCTGTCTGCTTCCCTAGAGTATCGCATAGCAAGACATTTGACAAGCGTCTACACTGAAGCTAGTTCTGGACAAGAACTGTAAACTTTTAAAGAGGAAGAAAGCATCTCATGTAAACCATGTCACAGTTTATTTTAAACAACACCCAAATGATCCACTATATACCATGCACTTATACACCTATGTAGTTATGCACTATGTACTCAATCATGCAGGTAATTTTGAGTCTGATAGCCCCTCCCCCTCCTCTGTGTGATTAAAGGTGCGACAGTTTCGATTAAATGAGTGCATAATCAGATATTTAAAGGTCCAATATGTAAGAGTTTTGTAATAAAATATCAAAATATAAAAAAATAAGTGGCCGTCCCAGAAAAAAACGCCTGTCAATGCCGCAATAGCCGCGTTATCCTCGGTTTCCGTTCGTACTGCCATAGCCATGACGTAACCAGGCGACAGACGTGGACAACTGCGTAGTGAGTAACGTTTAGGGGCACCCAGTTCTTGTTTCATTCAAACATTGACCATGGCAAGCAGACTTTGGGACAAACAAGGAGAACTAAAATGAGTATCAATATCAGCGTGATGTTTTTGAGATCCCGAGACCGTCCGAGACTGACTTCCACTCGACAGAGTGACTAATTTGGACTTGACAGAACTTCACGAGTCACGACTTTACAGCTTTATTAGACAGGTGAGCAAATGTAAGTAAAACAAATCAATGTTATAACGTTAGCTTGACATGATATGTTAGAATATGGTCAGTATGTGATTCTTATGTTGATCTAGCTGCTAGTTTCTTATAGCAAACAAACTAACACGACATAACTTTCAACACACATTTAAATGCCGTTTAGTGTGATAGCGTAACGTTATACCAAGTGGAACAGCGCTGTGTTACCTCACAAGTTTAATTCATCTAATAAACTGACTTCTGTGAGTAATCCAGCACTTGCGTGTAGTTGAATAGGATGAAAATTTCCTTATTCCTTTATATCCGTGGGACTCGTGTATGATATATGTCTCTTGTTAGCAATCGCGACCTGCTTCATGCCACTGTAATGTTAAAAAACACGAGTGCTTTCACTAATCCATAAACATTATTAGATCCATCAGCTTGACACAGCTTGACAAGTCCCATCATTCAGCTCATCACTGCGTCATAAACATACGCCTTTGTTATTGTTGGAAACTGCGCCCTCTTGTGGCCAAAAAACATATTGTGTTTTTTTTTATTTGGAATTTTCAGTGTGAAAAAAGGGAACAAGATGCTGCATCATATGACGACACTTTGGGTGACGCATTCAGCGTAACAGTGCATGACGTACGTGTACACCAAGTCTAATCGTGATTGGTGCTGCGTCGCTCCGTGACATGTGATGGCATAACGTGGAAGCTGCAAAGGGAGCTGACAGGTTTTTTTGCGCACAAAAAGTGTTCCCGTCGCTTGATAAACTTAATAAAGTTTGAGCCACTGTAGTCACTTGGACTATTTTAACGATGTCTTTACTAAATAATATAGCAGCCTATGAAGGAGTGAGAGAGCTCTCAGAATTTATCAAAAATATATTTATTTGTGTTCCAAAGAGGAACGAAAGTCTTACGGTGTTGGAACAACATGAGGGTCTTAATTTTCATTTTTGAGTGAACCATACCTTTCACTTGCAGATACTGAATCAATATATCAGCTATCTTGTTTGGAAGCTAAGCTAACAAGCGTTGTGTAGATAGGAAGTATGATTTTGACGGAAGAAACTAAACATGATATTGTATGTGAGGATTTGGAAATTCTGCTGCTCGAATCAGATGTTCGTGGCTATCTTTTTACTAGCCGCAGTATAGTGAAGAGCAGCTAAGGCTGATAGAGGAGCAGGAGGAGGCTGCCTGTCGCGGTCGAGGAGCCCGGACTGGCCCGAGCTGAGGCGGACTGCTGGTGCCCGTGCTCTCGCTGTGAACTACGAACACAGATAGAGTCCGTCTGCTGCAGAGAATGAAACGAAAGCTCTGAATCAGACGAGCACACGGATGTTTGTGTTGTGATGTGAACCATCATAGTTTCGCCTGACTGAACAGGTATCATGCAATAATTCACCATATTTAGAAAGAAATACAAACGAGGAGTACTTCACTAACAGTGTTGGGAGTAACGCATTACAAAAGTAATACATTACAGTAACATATTACTTTTTGCTGTAACGCAGTAGTGTAAGGCATTACTAATCAATTTTCAGTAATATTTTACTCTTTACATGTTTAGTGAGGCTTGTATTACAGTTGTATTACAGTGTATTGTCTGCTTTTACTTCTTAAAGGCAACAGACTATGTGAAAGTTTTAAAGCAGTCTTTTAGTGCCAGTTCAGAGCGGTCGCGTCTGTAACATTGTTTTTTCCTCATAAATGCGAACACGAAAACTAAAATAAAATGAATATTTTAAGTTCTATGGAGACTGGAGAGCCAACCCTTCCTCATCCGATTTGCGCAGTGTAATTAACAGAATTACAAAAAATATATTTTGCCTCCTATTTTTTTGTCACGCATGAATGTGTGTCTTTTCCCTAACACTAAAAATAAAACATACACTGATATTTGTCTAATCTCTGGGGTCCTTTAAGGAAGTAGCCTATATACGTTTCAATACATTATGTATTTTCTGAGAATTTTTATTTCAAGTTTTGACTGCAAATGTCATGTCCATAATGCTGGACTTCCCCAATTTTAAATAATTTATCCTCAACTAGTTTTGTGGTGTAGGTCTACGTATTTTATAATGTTAACTTCAAATAATACTAATAGCCTAATTTAAAGATAAGGCAGCATTGGATATGGATGGTAAGGAGAATAACGCTGGAGTTGGAAGAGGTGTGTCGCGATTCTGTAGGTTCGTGGATCTGAGTCGTGTGGCGAATCGCGATTTCGGTTTCATATTCGCATATTGTTACAGCCCAAAAGTTAAGTTCTACTTAGTTATTTTGGTGAAAGTAACTCAAAAGTAATACATGAGTAATGTAACGCATTACAATTCTGGGACAGTAATATTGTAAGGTAATGCATTACTTTTAAATAACAGTAACAAGTAATAACTAATGTATTACAGTTTGGAAGTAACTTGCACAACACTGTTCACTAATGAGTTTGCCAATGTAACGTTAACAGGGTTTGTTGTTGTTGAAAGAAGGAGGCGGGAACCTGCAAACATTTAAACATTTTAATAGTAAAATGAACAAATACAAAATACAAAACAAAACAGTCCCTCATTGACGACTGCTGTAACGTTACACACAACAGAAACAAAACACATCATAAAATCAGGCCTGTTTCTCTCGCGATCTGCCATTGTTGCCACCGTCCTCGCACTATCTCTTATGTCCCTCGCCCTCGATCGTCCTGCTCGCCACAGCCAACTAAAAATGTGAAATGAATTTCAAACTCTGGTGACAGCTATTGTTAGCCTTGTAGACGGAAGAGTGATTTCTCTGATGTGTGCGCAGTTCCGGACTAGTGGTAGTGGCTTGCAGAGCTGCGCAATGTGGTGCATTGTGGGACTTGTTGTCATACACACAAATGCGCCCTTCTGTCTTTTCTCAGTCAAGAGTGCACTAAATTCAAAAATTCGTTTACATTTCGACTACATATATGATCCACTTTCAATAAAGACTAATGTTGAAATGGGTGAAATGCTCCTTTAAGTGTGTCTTCCAGCACTGAAGCCACTGGGCAGTTAACTGGGTCCAACAGACGTCACCTGCACCATAAACTAAAGCCTCTCCACTTCAAGGCATAACGTTTCCTTGTGGACAACCTTCAAGACAACATTAGCTGAAAGACCGGCAGAGCTGATCCCCCTCAGTGGCAAGACCCACAGCTTCCATATCTTCGTCCGGGGGTGATATATCGTGCATACGGTCGGCGTGAGGAGGTCCCACGAGAGATCTCGTGGTCTTGGAGTCCATGTCCGAAAACCATACTTGGGCCGGCCAGCATGGAGCTACAAGTAGAAGATGGACCTCTTTCTGGCGAACTCTTTCTAGAGCTTCTGGGAGTAGAGACCGTGGGGAAGAGTATGGCTTTTTCCAGGATCTCCACACTCCTCTGGTTCCATCTGTGATCCACCAGGCTGCCTCGGGGAACAAAACTGACTGCTTTTATCAAACAAAGCCAGGCGGGAGCGGAGCGTCCTCAAAGGAGGGTGTTCACAGTGCACACAGTCGGCCCTCTCGAGAGCTGTCCGTGTGTGCTCCGCTCCCAAACAGTTTTCACAAAACAAATGTGTATCCCCACCCGTGATGTAACGTGGACAGGGAGGACCACACTTTTTGAACTGCTACAACACACTTGCCATTTTTTTTCACTAAAAGCTGTTATTTTGTATGGCCTACGGGACAAACAAAAACCATAGGACTCACATAGAGTGCATGCTGAAATCAGAAAGCTGATGTTGTTGTCTCCCTTTGCAGCTTCTGTATTACAACGTCACACAGAGTGACGCAGCACCAATCAGGATTTGACTCTCAAATGGGAACACTACCTGTGCTATATATACCACAAAACAACATAGAATAGTGCAGAAGTATGCAAACTGGGACTCACCATAAGGTGTCCTCTAGGATGTCTAATTACATACCAGACGGGGGCAGTATACCTCCAGAAAGTGAGTTTCTCTCACGTCTTCAAACAACACAGACCAGCGCTGTCTTGCTCTGTCTCCCTCACGCATATTAATCAAATCAATTGACATGATAGTAGTAAGTTTGGAATCCCGCAGTTTTACGTGGAGCATAATTTTACATTTGGAGATTTTTAGAGATTAGAGACTCAATGAACAACATCTCAATACTAAATTATAAAGGCTGCCTTATTCACTACTGTCTCAAACACAAATAAAAGCAGGCTTTAAAGTTTTACAGTATTCGTTTTGTTCATATAACATTTTTATTGTTAGTTTGAATTAATTTGACAGACAGCATTCGCTGATATTGACCAAGCTAGCGCCATTCAGAGCTGCCAACTCTCACAAGACTTTTCACACACTCTCACGCCACACATCAAGTTTGTCAGAAAAGGACAAGGAGAACGACAGACTAGACGGAGCAGGTCAGTTATGATATATAAAAAAATCTCAGCTCTCAGATTCTGTCAATTTTATTACGCAATTCAAACAATAAATACAGTTTTGGTGCTTGTAAATGTTACACCACAGATCCCTAGCGCACGTGAACCGATCATCTCTACTAGCTAATGGTAAAAGAACACGAACACTGTTGAAAGTTACAGTATGCTACAACTTACCAAAATGTATTCCTCATGCATAATATCGGCCAATCATTTTTTTTAACTCTTCCCTGAACTGAAATGTAGTAGTGGGCTGTACTTTCCACACGGTTGACATCAGGTTCAAATACACACAAGCCGTGCGAGTTATTCGTGTATTGCAGTTTGACTGTTGGTTATGTTGCCCGCCTCCCTTGGCCAAAACTGGTATTACGACACCTGCCGGGCCGGGGCTAGTAATGTAGCATGCTAATTCAGGTTAATATCTCGGCAGCACAATAACTTGTCATTTTTTTTAATGACATCATCAACCTTATTTCTTCTCATTGTTTTGATGCGCGTAGCTCATTTTTTGGATATTTTAACCTCAATTTTTACACATGGCACCTTTAAAAAAAAAACCTCCGCATTTATAAAATGCTGCCCTATGCATTTGGATTTTATCCTAAATTCCATGGATTTCATCCTGCGTCAAAAATGTGTAAATGTGTTCTTATGTGTACTGAAGAATATGCATACAAACTTTTTGTCCCCATACAATTAAAAAAATCCAACATTGTTTATTTAAATATAAAGTTAAATAGAGAATCATGTTCAGAATGAGATGATAATAGTATACTGTATATGTGTAAAGGAGTAAAACAACTGCGTTATGATATTTTATGTCACATTATGTTTATGAATTCCTGGAAAGGGTGTGTGTGTGAGTCTGTGTGTGTGCGCGCGTAGGTGGCACAGGTAAATATGTTATAAAAAGATTGTTATACGAAGATAGCAATATTCAGTTCAATTCAATTTTATTTTATTTTATTTGTATAGCGCTTTTCATAATACATATTGTTTCAAAGCAGCTTTCCAGAAAGTGCATTTCAGAAATGCGCATAGAAAAATGCAGTTAGTTAGTCGGCATAACATATCGCCAGCATTGAGTCGTCTCTTCACAGGCGATATCCGAAATCTTTGACCTTGTGGGGACTATTCAATGCGTTCTCATCCTAGGGCGTCATAGTGACACTTTTGAAATTTCGTCTAAATCCAACGCACATGGCACCCTTTAGCGTCAATATAACACGCTTCGGTTATGGGTAGGTTTAGTTCTGGGGTAGGGTTATGGTTAGACCACTAGGAGGCGCTTATGGCCCATATATATATATATATATATATATATATATCTGCGCCTCATTTTGACGCTAAAGGGTCCCATGTGCGTTTGATGTAGACGGAATGTCAAAAGCGTCAGTATATGATGCCTTGGGATGAGAACGGGCTATGTCTATGGAATGTACACATAAAACATGAAAACCCTGTGTGTGTATTTGTATTTAGATTATTTATTGCTGCTTTGAGATAGCAATAGCCATTTCTGTGTGCAATATGCATCAGATGGCCTGTGGGCGGTTCATGACCATGAGGCGGAGATTAGCTTTAGCGGGTGCTTCGAGCACATTAAATGAGGGTCATGCAAGAACCCCCAAGGTCAAGATGCCCTTCTCAGCTCACAGCTCAGTTCTAATACAGAGACATGAACTAAATGGACTTTCATTGGCAGCAGCTGTACACTTGTTTATTTGAGTGTGATCTGCCTCCAAGTAATTGAAGGAAAAGCCTGTCGATGTTTGCTGAGAGCATTTTAATTAGCCGTCTCACTGCATCCAAATGAGTACTCGTGGAGTGATGAAGCAATTTTGAGTCAATTAGGAAATGAGTAATTTCTCCCTACAAGGGGTAAGCATTCATCACATTGGTAGCAGGTTCTTGGAGGGCTTGTTTTGTGAAGTACTTGCTTTGTGTAGGAGTTTAGAGATTAGTGGAAAAAAGGGAAATGGTCTCCGAGTAAAACACTTACAGCCCCCTGCATTATTTTTATTCCTCGCTGTCTCTGCCACTCTGGCGCTCCTCCATCCTGCCGCCTGTAATTCCATTTTTGGCTTTGATAAGATTCTTGGGCTTCCTTCCTTTAAGAAATCGCTGTGCGATGAGATACCTGCAGAAAGCCTCCCAGATGTTTACTGTTGACAGAGAGACAATGGGAGGGAATGGAAGCTGTCATTTGACCCAAGTAGGGCATTAGACTTCAGTCAGTGCTGCCATCTGCTGGTGTGTAAATATTGTCATAAGATTGATGAAAACCATTTTTGCAAATGAATATCTCCATAACACAATAGGTGACTGGCAAATCAAGACAATTATCATGTATTGTAAACATTTATTCATATGCTGAGCGCTTCATTAAGTCAGGAATTGCTTCAAGCTTTTTAGTTGTTCACATTGTTACAAGGTCATAGCACAGATGACACATCTGGCAACACTTTATTTCCATAATCCACTTTAGACATTCTACAATAACAAAAAGTAACTTTAAAACTACTTGTCAACTAGCAGTCATTAGAGTATTAGTAGACTGTCTGCTTCATATCTGCTAACTTTTTATTGTGATGCTCCCGACATTTTACTATAAGTAACTTTGCAAGTACTTGTCATCTTATTCTAGCCCTAACCCCACCAACCTATTAATTCTCTACTAACACTCGAATGAGAGTTGGTAGACATGTAGGTGCAACTTATAGTCAGCAGAATGTGTTAAAGGGACCATCCAAATAAAGTAAAACCATTTTACAAAATCTTGTTGGTATAAAGGAGAGAACTAGCTGTGACTCTCTCTCTCTATATATATATATATATATATATACTGTATATATTGCTTTTTTGCATGTTGCAAATTATTTAGCATTTGTTTTGAAGGTTAAAATTTTTAATTGAATCTCATGATTTCATTTTTGTATTGAACATGTTAACCCATTCAGTTTCTTTCTAAGGAAATACATTTAACAGCATATAAGACAATTACAAAAAGGACATAAATAATACAGATGCATACGTTACAAAAAAAAATGTAAATTTACAAATCCAATCATTAATGTTAATGATGATAAATGATGATCTTGCTACCTGTTAATTCACTTCAAGCTAATGCACTTTGGGCCATTTTAAGCACTGCTTCCAATAATATTTCAGTATAAACATACATCGCTTGACAGGTAATCAACATAATCGAGCTAATATTTATTTTTATTATTTACAGTTGAAATGTTGCACGTATATGTAACAAGCAAAGTTATCATAATGTACAATAACAAAATGTATACAAACTATATATATATATAATAAAGATATCAGTTCTGTTGTTCTTCATAAATGCATTAAATATGTTGTACAATGAGGACATTGTCATGTCGCCGTCATTATTGTCCCTCCCAATGTCTGAGTCAGGGTCCTCGCTGTCCTTACCAGTGCCCAAATTAGTGTGCGCAATATACTGATTCACAACCTAGGAAGCCAAGAAGTTGATTGTTTGAGACTCAATCAACCAAAAGAAAGTCGTCTTTGGCAAGACAATCAAAAATGAAAACTAAAATCCTGACACTTGTAACTGAGACTCTTAATACAAAAGAACTGGGAGACACAGTCATCCGACATCAGTGACATCATCTGACAGACATCTGTCACTACCCTTAAGCTATTGCATATAAACCTTCGAGGAAATTATTCTTGATTACTGAGAGAAACTTGATTATTAAAGAAAATCAAACATGAGACAAAACACAGATCTTCCTGCTGTGTTTCTCTGCATGGCTTTAAAGGCCATCTCTGGCCAGTTTATACACCCTTGTAAGCTTACAAGTCTCTTCTGACCTTGCTTTCCTCTTTTACAAGCCTTGTAGTTCTTTGGATAAGGTGGGTGTTCACAGGATTGACTGAATTGACCTCCTTCCTTTCATGGTGGAAAACACACAGGCAGATCTTTAGTTGATTTCTTTTTTTCTTTTTTTAGAGGCTGGAGGTCCCTGCAGAACCTAGGAGAGGGAACATACACTCTCACAACCAGGTTACAGTTTCCTTGTTTAGTCCATTTATCAGCATTCTCAGCAGCGGCCATGTGAATAGTTTGAACTGATGCCAGATACAATCTTAATCACAGAGCACAAATTAATGGTTTTCATTCATTTAGCTGAAATTTTCATTTTAATGTCGAAATGGATTAATTAAGAGGGTTAAATACAAAACAAAATCAATTTAAATGCCACATTCAAAAATAAATTGTCATCCATTTGAACTGTTTCTCTGGGATGTAACAAAGGAATTTGAAGTAGTAATGAGATTTAGCAAATATGCACTTTTAAAATGCCTTTATCTTCTAAGAAAACAGTTCTACCAGAAAGACTCGGGAGGGCAGATGACGTAACAAAGTATACATTTATTAACAGCCCAGCAAGCAATCCGAGGGTAATGGAATTTGCATGTACTGCCTAGACGAAGGCAGGGGCGCAGCTGACCCCTGGGAGGTATGGGTAGGGACCATCCTGGTGGTGGGATAACACAGTCTCATCCCAAATCGTCATATAACTGACGTTTTGGGACGTATTTTGACCATACGTCAATATCCGCCTTTTTAGGGCCCCCTTAAACGTCGGTAGATGGCGATCCCGGGCCGTCATACAACTGACGCTTTACCTTTAACGTCAGTTAGGTGACGGGTTAGGTTTAGGGTTAAGTTTAGGTATGGGGTAGAGTTAGGATCCCATAACCTCATCTACCGACGTTTAAGGGGGACCTAAAAAGGCGAATATTGACGTATGGTCAAAAGACGTCCCAAAACGTCAGTTATATGACGATTTGGGATGAGACCGGGTTGGGTGGGAAGGATGGAGGTAAATGTTGGCATCAGCATCTGTGAACTCAGACTGGTGTAAGTACCGATCTTTTATTCTACGAGTATTAGAACACGACTGGTTAGATGAGATGATAATAAATGATGTAATAATGGAGTCTTCCATCCTCGCAGAACTTATGCTAAAGCTTTCATACCTAAAACACAGATGAATGATCTTACACTCAGAGGTACATCCAAATTACCAAATCCATTGATTATGCATAAAAAAAATCCAATCGAATCAATTCCAGTCACCAGAAGAGACCATAGACTGTAAAAAAAGATGGACGACGCCCCTTCACTCTTTTCCATCAGAGAGAACTGAAGCCGCCAATGTCCCGATATGGCGCTGACATCTTGGAACTTGAGTCTGCGCACTGGTGTTTTCGGGACTAGACATGCGCAGTCGTGAGCAGGAAGTAAAGCACCAAAATCAAGGCCACGCCCTCATTTTTGCTGAATCAAACGCCAGCACACGCCCCGCACTTTTATTAAGTGTCCTCTGTCTGCTCCGTTCTTCTCCAATGATGTCTGCTGATTGCAGTACTTCGTTAAAATAATGTAAATACAACTACTAACCACAATCAACATTATTAAAAAAAGTCAGCTGGTGCTTCAGTTACTACTTCGCACAGAGAACCTGTCAATCACAGCGGTCAATCATGATGTCACAGCACCGTTTTTATAGCATCACATAACTAACTAAAAACAAACTTATTTTAAAAACAAACTCTTGAAATTACACCAACTTGATAGAAACTACAATAAATGACAGAAACTATCTTTGGATAAAGGATATGTGAAGTGTAATTTAATTGTTTAGTTGGTCTCACGTCCTGTTGAATAACATGGGGAGGCGGGGTTTATGGCCTATACTAGGACTGGTCTCAGGGGGGGGAGGGGGTGGGGGGGGGGGGGAGATCGAGACATTTTGGCTTCGCTTTGAACTTGCATTAAATTTCACAAGCATGATTTGAAAAAAACAAAACAAAACAAAAAAACATACCTGACTATTCACCTTCCTATGCCTACCTTCATTGTCCTCTTCCAGAGACTTGTTTCATCTGACCTGTTATCTTCATCGTGCTGGTCTTCAGACCTGCAAGTAGAAAAACTCGTCAGTTAAATGTCACTGTGATTTGAACTGCTTATGCTATTCGATCACCTGTGTGAAGGTCTTTCAGGTAATCACCACCCACCCTTTAATAAAAGACGTTTACCTTTGTGTCTTCTCTACTGTTGCATGACAGAAGACCAGACCACAAAAACTATGAGCCTTTTCCTCACCCCTAGTAATCCTGCCAATCAGTTCATATCCATTTTTCAGAATGGGTTTTCAATCGAGGATTACGTAAAATAATTGTTTGAGCTCTCTAGCCTGGTTCCATGAAATGATGGTACCATGAAGATCAGGTTTTGGAGCCAATTAGTCGAAGATTTTTATCAGCAGATATCGGCGTCAGCTACCACTTGTTCTCTTGAGAGTTATATTGATCAAGTGGTTCTTCCCTCACTGTTGGTGAGGCATCAAAGAAAGCCAGTTCCACTCAGTCGCTTTCTCTCCAGTCCACTTCAACAATCCTGGCACCAGAGGTTTTTTCCATCGCGCCAGTACACACCACAGAACTCTCCCAATTCCTTCGCCATCTTCACTCCTCACACAAGCTCCAGGCTCAGTCGGGCGGCCAGTTCTTGTTCTCCTCTAGCCAATGAAGGAACAGTGATTACAAAACAAATTGGATCGAAACATTAAGAGTATGAGCACAGTCCAGAGTCTGTTCCTGTAAGAGTCCAAACACATACAGACTTTGCAAAGAGTGACTGAATGAACCAGACTTATATAGGCAGTGACTGACAATGTAATGAGAAATATTTGAGAACAATCAGGAAGGATGTGATGTGAGAAATGAGTTCTGGGAAGTGTAGTCCATGAAGTGGCGGCAATGGACTTGGTAGGAGTGCCCTCTGGTGGAGATCAAGGGCACTCCAGCTGGTGGATGCGACACAACCAATAAATGAATGAATAATGAATGAATGTATCAGCACGCAAAACAAATGATCAATATTTTGGAAAGAAAAATAGTAAGGCTTTCTATGGCTAATCAACATAAATAGTTATGTAAAACAAACTATTCTCACCTAACACTTTTGACTAGAATGCATCACATCTGGCATAGGTTAGTCTTAAGGGCCAATCCCAATTCTACCCCTTACCCCTTCACTTTCCCCTTCCCCTTCCCCTCCGTTTTGCGCGTCCACGTGAAGGGGTAGGGTTGTCCCAATTCTCTTTTGGTTGGAGGGGGAGGGCTAGGGTGAAGGGCCAGATAGCCCTTCAAACGAAGATTTTTCGGGAGCACACTTCAAACGAAGGGGTATGAGAAGTGTCACTGCTAACCCAGGCTGGCTGCCCAAGCAACAAAGGAGACCCATAAATTTAAGTATTTGTGGCTTTAATAAGTATTGTAACGACAAACAATTATTTGCTTTATGTTACATTCAATATTGTGTTCATATTTACGGTCAGTTTCTTCACAGAAACGTTTGTTAAAAAAAAAAATCGCTAAAATTACTGTAGTTTGCTAACGATAGTCCCGCAAAATATTTCCGTCGTCTCCATTGTTTCCTGCGAACTTCACAAGATAAATGCAAGAAAATAGCTGTAACCCACGCGACTGAGATAACTGCAGCTGTCGACGGCATCTTGGAAGTTGTGATAAACATTGGCGCATCTCCTGTGACGTAGGCGCTAGCGACAACTTATAATGACGTTTAACGGAGGCGTAGTGGTGTCCCATTTCTTAGGGGAATATTTTCACCCCTACGCATTGCCACTCTGTTTCAAGGGTCAAGGGGAAGGCGAAGGGGTAGGGCTAGGAGAAAGTGAAGGGGTAAGGGGTAGAATTGGGATTGGCCCTAAGAGTTAGTGCTGGTGTTTGTTTACTGATGCTTGTGCAAATATTTCAACTTCATACAGCTTGCATACTATTCTTTATTGGAAATGAAAACAAATTCAGTTCTGTTGCTTATCAGAGATAATGAAAAGGTGCCTTTAGTAATACCACCTGCAACCAACTAGCAAGTAGCACATAGAAAACCATGATCGTCTTCCTCTTACATTTTTATTTTTTATCCCTTTTATATGTCCCACATCAACTTTTTGTTTCAACAGCCAAGCCGTTTCAACGTTTCTTTTATTTCATAGGCTAACCTTATTTTGGGGGGATTTTTCTTTTTTATTAGCCTGAAGCTAAAACGATAAGGACTGCTAGCTTTGACCCATGCCTTCTCCTCCTTCAGAAAAAAAGTGTTTTTCTCTTTTCTTATGGGACTTTACCTTAGCATACCCAGACCAAGGAGACATCTGACAGTTCTGATCCAGTATGAGAGCGAAACACCAAAGCTCTGCCCCTGGCTCAGGGAGAGAGTGTTTCAGCTGTATTATTGTGTGTATAGTTCTCCTCCTCATCTGTCCTTTAGATTTATGAAGTGCAAGGGCTGTGCCGTTAGCTCTCGGCAGACTCCCCGACGTATGTTTAAACTAGATCATATCGGAGAAGCAGACACCACTAGAATACCAATTGATGTGGATGTAAAAGCAAAGACATGGCGTCAAAGGCTCACTTGAATGTAAGCAGAGTTAAACATAAAACAGTACAGAAAAAGAACACTTTTTAGTTTTGTGGGCTATCATTCACTGACATCTAAAAAAAAAAAGGGTCAGAGAATGTGCGAAACTTGTGATTCATTAGCTGCTGTGCTGGGCTGTCCCAATGGTTTGCTATAAAGCAGCATTCAGTAACAACTTGTTTTTGTACAGTTATAATAACTTGCACATTCAAGTTACTTTCAAAAGTTATTTTTTTTAAGTCTAACAAAATTACTAAATGAATTATGCAAGGCTAATCTGTTAAATGAAAACCATGCAGGGGAAATGCTTGTTAAATATGTGGTTTTGACATGTTTTAGCTCCACCCACATCCACTCTTACTGGATACAGGTAATTTTGTGATTGCAAAGATACAGATGTTGGCTTTTCTGCCTGTATCACAAATGGTGCGTAGGTACACACACAGATGTTCAATGCATTTATGGTTTGTTCAAATACACAAACCTGAGTATGAGTACTTGCGATATTTGGCTTAGTAAGCACCATTAAGCATTAACTAAATCAACATGGACCTGAAAAGGACTGAGAGCTGTATAGGTTTATCATGATGATAATGAGGCAACATTATTGGCTAAGGAGCCTTGCCTGTTTCTCCAGGTCTTTTTAAATAGTGCAGCCTTGCTGGAAAACTCTGAGCAAAGGACTGAGTAAAATTCTCCCTATACAGCAGGTATGACCCACTTTGTACTAACACTTCGTTCTTCATTCATCTCTTTGCAATCTAAAGCCTGGGGGCATTTACCTGTGAATCAATGAGAAATTAATCAGAGTTGACATACAAGCAGCCTGTACAAAATGGGCTAACCAACTTTTAGACTAAAGGCAAAAAATAATAATAATAATATAGGAAGTCACATGTGCACTGAAGTTATGTTAAAGAACATCAGTAAAGATGTGAAAAGTATTTAAAATCAAAACTATAGCAAAGTTGTTTTCCCCTTTACTAATAAAGTTCTTTTTTTTCACAAAACACAATGCTTTTTCTGACATAGGACACTGGTTCTGAACATGACGTCTCCAGTGTATTTTGTCGACTTGTCGTAAGCACCTACAGTAGCTGCCCGAGTGCTGTTGTGTTTGCACCGATGGCCTTAGGACTTATGATCGCTCTATATGTCTCATTATGCAACATCATATGACCGTTTGTTGATTTTGGGTGATTTTCATATTCATGTCTCTTGCCCAGGTAAACCCTTGGTTAGTGAGTTTTGTCATGTAATGGAGTCGATTGGTCTTTTCCAGCACATAAATCAGGCGACCCATGTACAGGGGCACACTCTTGATCTGATTCTTTCCCATGGGTTTTCCATTGATAACATAAGCATTGAGGATGCATCTTTCTCTGACTATGTGCCTATTATGTTCATGTTAAACTTCTGAACTCATTGTACACAGTCTGATCTTCTGGCCACTACTTTCGTCATATTAACTCTTCTACTGCAAATGAGTTTTCTGAATGTTATCTGGGAAATGCGGTCACTAACTCTGATGAGCTAGCCTTATATCCTCTTCCAACACATCTTGCTTAGCTATCCTTGATACTGTAGCCCCTCTTAAAATTAATTGCCCCAATTTTAAATCTCAACAGTGGCTTGATGATTCCACCCGCCATCTCAGGCAGGTGTGTCCAAGAGTGGAGTGTATGTGGAAAAAGAGATCACCTCATAGTCTCTTCAGAAATATTCAGAAATTCTCTGGCCAATTTCCAAAATGCAGCATCTCAGACATTATAACCAAACATTCCCATCACCCTAGAATTTTGTTTAAACCCATAAACTCAATAGTTAACCCCCAAGATTCTCCAGCGATCGAGGCATCCATCTATAGCTGTGAAGAGTTCTTGAAGTTACTGGGAAAAAAAGACCACATTAAAGCACAGTTCGATCCTGTAGTATCTGACACCCAACCACATTTCCCCATAGATATCACTACATTTGACCAATTCCAAGCAGTGTCCTACACTGAACTATGGGACCAACAACCCCATATGATCCCATTCCCTCACAGATTATTAAAGATGCTTTTGATGCTGTTGGTCACACCATTTAATTTATTATTCCTGCCTTGCCATCGGCACTGTTCCAACATTTTTCAAGCATGAGGTTGTCCAGCCTATGCTAAAGAAACATAACCTAAATGTAAAATGTCATAATAATTTTCGTCCCATATAGAAACTGACATTTAATTTAAATTTTTTGGAGAAGGTTGTGTTAACGCAGCTGCTTTCATACCTCAATTCCACAGAGATCCTAGAGCCATTTCAATTTGGGTTTAAAACCCGCCACAGTACTGAGACAGCCCTGTTAAAGATGACAAATGGCCTTTAAAGGAGAACTCCGGCGCAAAATGAACCTTTGGTCCAATAAAACATCCGTACCTAGTTAATCGTTCTCTGAGATTTGTTTTCATAATAATCGAATGTAAAGAGTTTTATCTATAAAAACTGTTTAGCATATAATGCTACTGGGGGCATTTACTAAGTAAAAAGAAATCGCTAGTTTATACCACTAACAAGGCTCAAAATAGACCCACACTAACATAGTAACATAATGAGGGTCCATATATGCAAAAAGTATTTGTGTGCGCGTGTATCTGTGTGTGTGTGTGTGTAAGTTACGCTCAGCGCAGCTTCTAGTTCTCCAATGTCATTTTTTTTTCAATATGTGAAATGTTTGTCGCTGTTATTGGATGTGTCATAAAGAATAGAGTGTCTTGTAGTACTGCAGTGCTTTATCAATATGTTTATGAGTTATGCTAACAAACAACTGACTGGGTCTGTCATCAGACCGATCACCGCCGATTAGCATCACGTAAAGTAGTGGTTTGGAAAAATTAGTCGTTGTACGAATCATTTGGGAGTCGGTGAGCAAATCAGTTAAAAATGAATGCATATTATAAGACAAATAAAGTGTTTTTTATCCTTGCATGCATGTTAAACTGTTTTTGGGAACTCCTAAAACAAAAATAGGAACATTTCAAATGCTATGATAGAGGCTCTTGAAATGGTCTGTACACTTACAAAGTTCTCAATGCTTCGTTTTGCATGTATGAACCCTCATTATGCTACTGTGGTAGTGTGGGGCTATTTTGAGCCATGTAAGTGGTGTAAATTAGCGATTTCTTTTTACTTAGTTAATGCCCCCAGTATAGCATTATACGCTAAACAGTTTTTAGAGATAAAACTCTTTACATTCGATTATCATGAAAACAAATCTCAGAGAACGATTGAATAGGTACCAATGTTTTATTAGAACAAAGGTTCATTTTGCGCCGGAGTTCTCCTTTAACTCTTGACTCAGATGATAATGCCATTCTGGCCCTGCTAGATCTTAGTGCTGCATTCGACATTGTAGACCATGGTACAATACTAAAGTGTATTGAACACTGCATTGGTATCAAGGATACAGCTCTAAACTGTTTTCACTCATATCTCCACCAAAGATCTTTTTCAGAATCCATAGGTCAGTACTCTTCTTCCCCTGCCGCTGTGTCATATGGTGTCCCCCAGGGATCCATTCTGGGTCCAGTACTATTCTGCGTTTACATGCTCCCCCTAGGTAAAATCATCAGAAAAATGTAATATCTCATTTAACTTCTATGCAGATGATTCCCAACTGTACATCCCACTTAAATCCAGCAATCCAGTGTTATTTTTGACTCCCATCTCAACCAGGAGAAACAAATATCATCTGTTGTAAAGACCCGTTTTTACCAGTTAAGAATAATTTCCAAACTTAAGTCTGTTCTGTCATTCAATGATCTGGAAAAGTCATTTATGTCTTCATAACCACCTAGACTATTGTAACTACCTTTACTTTGTGAAGGCCTCCTCCAGGTCCCACGGCCCCAGCTTAAGCAAACAGGTGACAGAGCCTTTTCTGTTGCTGGCCCTCAGTTGTGGAACTGACTGCCATCTGACATTAGTGCCCCTTCAATTGTGATTTTCAAAGCCAGACTCAAAACTCACCTTTTTACCTTGGCCTTCCCAGCATCTTAATTGTCTTATTCTGCTATGTTTGTAATTAAGTGTTTGTTTCGTGATGTGGATTTAGCCTAAATCACTGATTTGTAAGTGTATTTTACTTTATTTTGTTACCCTGTTGCTACTGCGGAATGTACAGCACTTTGGTCAGTGCGAGCTGTTTTAAATGTGCCATAGAAATAAACCTTACTTACTTACTTACTTACTTACTTACCAACAGGAAAGCAATGCATAGCCAAAAAATGAAATTTCTGTTATTATTAATTTAGGGCTTTCTAAATTCTGTGTGAGTTACGATTGTAACAAAGATTTAAAAAATGTCAGGATCTATTTGCAGAAGTTGTTTTTTATTAATAAGAAACTCAAAAAAAATAGCATACTCAAGACAGCTTATGAACAGACCAAAATTTGACATTTAATCCACAATCTTTTCTTTTTCTTTCTTATCATTTTGATAATATCACAAATATACCACATATGTTTTATGATAATTCTAAGATAGTTTTGACTACAGCTGCACCATGGTAAAATAAAAATAAACAATTAGGTAATAATTAAATTGACAAAAATGGAAAAAAAGGGAATCAAAACAAGTTTAAAATGGAACCAGAAATGAAAGCAGAACAGATGATTGTTATGATGTCAAATTAGGTAGAATATCACATATGTGTTAAATACAGTGGATTGTATTGAACATATTTAAATAATCCCATTGATTAAATGCAATCAGTCAAATAATTTAATAATGTATGTTTCACTAAGAATAATGATAGATTATGACCATTAATAATAGAGTCACAATCTCTAGTCACCTCACCATCACCTGTCACCTTCCCACTACATTTCCCATGATCCTTCCTGGCTCCCACCTGCACACACTCCTCAATCATCCACACCTGCTCTGCTCCAATTTAAACTTGCTCCACACACTCATTTGGTCTGCGACTAGGACTCTTGTCAAAAATTGTATGGATTACTTACCATGAGTTCTCTTTCAAACAATTGCTCAGTATTTCACTAACGGCCCAAGGCGTGATAGATGATGGAACCACGTCTATCCAAAGGATAGACCAAACACAGCTCATGACAAGGAGCCCACCCCTTTCCTATATATATTGTGATCCCTCAAACAGCATTCTTGTTCTCTTCCCTGTGAAGACTTTCCTTCAACACCTGGGTTGCACTCCCTCTGTTCACAAAAGTACTGTCAAGATCTGTTTCTGTTGGATTCTCTGCTCGTTGCTGAGCTTCTCTGCTTCACTTTCATTAGCAGTGTCTCCTATCCTAGCTAATGCGGAGGCATTGCTTCGGGACCTGCTGTCACAAGCTAGGGGTCATATATTTCACCTACACCTCAAACAAGTCGATCATTCGGGTCTGGCTTGTGAAGGGTTAAATTTAAACGCTCTCAACACGATCACTGGATGGCCTTCAATGGCGTGTTAAATGGTGTGTTTGAGGACTGGTGCACTCGTAAAGGAGTTATTCTCTTTTAATGCTCAGTGAGTTCTGTACTCTGCTTTTTGGAAAGCTTCATGACCAATAGGAGAGTGTTTTCTACCATTAAACTTTATCTGGCTGCTATTTCGGCTTGTCATGTAGGCCTCAAAGGAGTTTCAGTAGGACAGCACCCTCTTAAATGTGGTTATATGAAGGGAACGCCACTCATTAAGCCCGATCTACTTGCACCGCCTTTCCCATTGGATGGTGGAAGTGATTGAATTGGTCAATACTTTTATGGGTTTTAAGGGTCTCATTCTTCAATGGGTAGGGCTACCTCATGGGCATTGTTCAAGGGCATTTCGGAGGGAGATATTTGTGTAGTGGCAAGCTGGGCTTCCCCTCATACATTTATCATATTTTGTCATCTGGATGTCACTGCACCTCCTATGGCTCATGCAGTTCTCGATTTTGGCTCTTTAGAGAATTGAATTGTTATCTTTCTTTCTTGCCCGGTCTGTTCAGCGGCTTTGGAAAGCATGCTTTATGAGAGTTGGCTATATCATTCCCATTGGTGGCACCTTGTCATGAGCTGTGATTGAAAGATATGGTGTAATTGGTGCGTCCATAATCATGCCTATGACATTCCCATAGTGAGATAGCTCGCTCTGTTCTTAGAGAACCGGGGTTATGCAAGTAACCTAACGTTTGTGTGTAATTTCTCCACTATCTCCAGGTATAATCTCCTATCAGTTCCTCCAGTGGTATTCTCCAAAGACCTGTAAAGGAAAGTGTAAGACTGTCATTTAAACTATTCAACAACATTCATCTCAAAGTGTGTGTGTGGTGCAACTTACCTCGACTGTTTGCAATATCCTCCTCTGCTCTGTTGTCTGCAAAAGTCTTTACCCACCGTGTGCATGTTTGTTCATCAATAAACCACATTTGTGTTTACTGTATATATCTTATGAGTCTGTTTCCTGACAAATAGTAGGTAGGCCTTGTAAAGTGTTTTCTAGAACCACACTTTACATATAAATTAGGGTTGTCAGTACAACATGTTAATTTAATTATTTATGGGGAAATAATGTGTTTAAATGATGTAACGCACCCGCCCCTCCTTAGACTTAAAGGATTAGTTCACTTTTGAAAAAAACTTTTGCTGATAATTTACTCACCCCCATGTCATCCAAGATGTCCATGTCTTTCTTTCCTCAGTTGAAAAGAAATTAAGGTTTTTGATGAAAACATTCCAGGATTTTTCTCCATATAATGGACTTACATGGGAACCAGACGGTCCAAGGTCCAAACGACAGTTAATAACAGTTTCAGATGCAGCTTCAAATGTCTTTAAAGGGTAACTAAACCCCTGGTCAGAGCCTGACTCCACCCACTGGCAATATTTGAAAAATGCTGGAAAAGTGGGCAGAGCCCAGCAGAGGGGGGCGTGCACTTGAGACGCATCTCTTTGGGTGCTTCTCATTTCTTATTTGTGCATCCTCGTTTCCTTCCCTTGCTTCCTTTCCTTGCGTCTCAGCTCCACCCCCTGTAGGACGCGAGGGAAGGAAGCGAGGAAAGGAAAGGAGGACAGAGGAATCGAATAAAAGCTTTTTTATATACATTGGAATTCTTGATCACTCGAGCGTCACTCCACAGTGTCATCAGCAGCGCTAAAAGGACCTGCCCTTATGATGTTGAAGTTTGGTTATTTAATAAATTCATAATAAATAATAATAAAGATAGGCTATACTGTTGAAATATCTGAGATGTGTGGTTTATATAAACTGCAAAGGTAAAGTATAAATTAAAATGATTGTGACCGATGTGAAGGGGGAGGAGAATTGACACGTGCGTCACGTTTAGTCAATATAACAGTTCCGCGTAGGATGCACCTGTGTATCCTCGCTTATGACTCCTCAGGAAGCCTCCTATCTCCTCGATCCTCGACTCCTCACGGTGCAATTAGAGAATTGAGATGTCCTTCAAGATGGCTGAGCTCGATCGGTTTCCGGGTCATAGGAGGGAGGATGGAGGAGCGAGGAGACGAGGAGGGATATTGAGAAGCACCCTTTGTATGGAACTTGCCTTCGTCACCAACAACCGCTGTGTCACGTACTACCGCAAACATCCAATAGGAAAATTCAACTGCAGTAGCCACCGTTCAACCTGAAGAGGGCAGCACTAAGATGTTTTTACACCATATATTGTAGAAATAGAACACTTTATAAACAAATGCCAAAAAACTTACTCGAATCAATGACTGGTAAAGATCCAAAAAAAGTTGGTTAAGTGTTTAGTTACTCTTTAAACGACACCAGACGATGAATAAGGGTCTTATCATGCGAAACGATTGGTTATTTCAAAACTTATTCCAAAAATGTAACTTTTCTAAGGACAAATGCTAGCCTTGCTCTATTCTGTGATGCGCGTTTGCAACGTCACGTAATACGTAATTACGTTCAAAAGGTCACGGGCGACGTAGCCGGAAGTACAGAATCAAAATCGTCCGACATCGTTGTTTTACATTTTAATTCCTTTTTTTGTAAACGGCGTTTGAGTTAGTTTGCACGTTCAACCTATGCGTTCAACTTGTAAACACTCTGACTCTGTACTTCTGGCTACGTCGCCCGTGACCTTTTGAACGTAATTACGTATTAGGTGACGTTACAAACGCGCCTCACAGAATAGAGCAAAGCTAGCATTTGTCCTTAGAAAAAATTTTGGAATAAGTTTTGAAATAACGTCGTTTCGCATGATAAGACCCTTATTCATCGTCTGGTGTCGTTTAAAGACATTTGAAGCTGCATCTGAAACTGTTATTAACTGTCTTTTGACCCTTGGACCGTCTGGTTCCCATGTAAGTCCATTATATGGAGAAAAATCCTGCAATGTTTTCATCAAAAACCTTAATTTCTTTTCGACTGAGGAAAGAAATACATGGACATCTTAGATGACATGGGGGTGAGTAAATTATCAGCAAAAGTTTTTTCAAAAGTGAACTAATCCTTTAAGCAGGTCATCTTTCACTTCATAGTTAATTGGTGATGAACATTATGCAGGGCCACAACTCACTGCATGATGGAGCCTATAGAATGCAGTTAGAATGGCCCTAAAATTCAAGATATGAGGCCAAGAAATGCACCTGTATGAGTTTGCCTCATATTTTGGGCTGAAACTAGGCGTCGCGCCAGGTGCAGCATTGCACCATGTCTATGATAGGGCCCAATGACTTACTCATTTAGACATTTATTGCCACCTACTGGCAGTTTTAGTTTCTTATTTAGAGTATCATTCCTTAAAAAGTAGGTCAGAAAGGTATAAAGAAAGATCAGATTTACTTTTTAAGTACATTACTTTATATTCCTTAAAATATCCCCCTGTTGCAAACTTGAATCACTCACATTGCAACTGTGCAGCATTATATTTACTACCAGCCCAGGTTCATCTTTAGACCTTTGCATTTTGTTTTGATCATGACATTTCATACATCCCATAAAGATTCAATTACCTAAATCCGTTAAGCACCAGGTAGTCTTGTAAACTGAGTGAGTCTTGTAAAGACCATTCCCATTGAGGAGACACTCTGCGAGTGTGGCCTTGCTGCTGAGGATGTGGTCTGGAGATGATTGGGTCTATTAAAAGTGTGCTTATCCCTGCCGAGGCTGTGTGATTGATCTCAGCTGACACGTCCTTTTACCCACTGTCACATTAATAACTTGGTGTCTCTCATGAGAATGACAGACTGCTCAGTCCTGGGAGAACACGCTGCAGGATGCTCAAGGTTAGAGCGCTCGCTCATCACAAATCAAGAGCCCAAGTGTCGCTAAACACAGCAGAGCATGCAGTTTTCTTTCCTCATTCAACAGAAACACTATGGTGGGTGATCTATTGAACACTGAGCAGTAAGCTTTCATATTTTATTCATGTTGTTGGCTAAACTGCACCAGATAACTTTTACTCCTGTTGATTGGTTTAGGCTCATGTGTAATGCCCACAGGGTTGGCGTTTTGATGACTTGTCGGCTATAGGACACCCTGAGAATTAATATGTCCAGTTCTTGTCTTTTAGGAATGTTTCACGCAGCATACATAAGGAGAACAAAAATATTGCATATTTATTTTGCACCCATTTTAACAGTTTTACAGAATTCACAGCGCATGCATAAGTGTGGTGCCACACGGCAGTTGCCAAGCATACATTGAAAATGTACTGTAAACTGATTTATCAACAGTCTATTGCAATATAGGCTTTTATACAGAAACATAAAATAGTGACGTGAGCTATTTACCCATTGTTTGAAAAAAATAATTTCCAGGATTCGGATTGCCAGCTCTTCTCTAGTTACCACAGCTGCAGATACAAACGTGTCGGAATCGGATAAAAAAATGTCTAATGTTGCAAAACCAAAAAACCTTGATATGAATCCGAAATACTTTGGGAGATACATTGCTCTACAATAATTTCAAAGTGATTGAAAGTGATAAATTAATCTACATTTAAATGTAAATGTGGTCCCCTCCTTGTGTACATTACATTACTTGACAATCAGATTTGTAATTTTGAATGGCCCACTCTTGGTAACTCAATTACCGAGGATTAACTGCTTTTTCCCATGTGGCTTTGGGGAAACCCAAAACTTTTCAGTTTTGTTTATTGAAAGCTGCCGTCTGTATCTTTTGGTGGTCTAGCGGTTAATTAACAGCCCTGCATGCGTCATGCGGAAGAACATTGTGGTCGGTGCAATTTCTCTCTGTTTTTGTTTTGATGTTTATGTGCAGGTACTGAGCTATTCCGTTATGACCTGTACCAGTCTAAAATTGTCAGAATTTAAACCTTATTATACTTCTATCGTAGTGATTCAGAATAAGACAAAAACATGGTTTGAAAAATGGATCCACGATGTACTTGCTTATTATATCAATTTTGTTAATTATGAGCACAAAAAAGGTATGGACTGTAGCTTTAATATACAGCCAATCTGAAACCCTACATAACCCACCTAAAAAACACAATAGTTGGCACTTGGTGTACAATACATCTACAGGATTGGCTGAATCCTTCCTCAGGAAGGAATATATGAATCACCCATTTTTATCAGTGAAATGAAAGCGTATGTAAGTTCTGCCAGGAAGACTCAATTGTTACGTCCTTTATCACCTTCTTATCTATCCAATCGCATTCTAATACATGAAGTATAAAAGACCCTTACTTACACTCGTCTGAGTTCGCAGATGCTGACGCTTTCACTTACCACCATCCACCGCCACTAAGATGGTCTTTGCTTCATCCTTCCCACCACCACCAGGTCAGTCCGCCAGGTTATTGACATCATATTTTTATAGTATAAACATGCTTTTTATTGTATATGAAAGCATGTTATGTGCTCCACAAACACTATTAAGAAAGGAAAAATGCTCTACCTGAATTTTGGTATAAGAAGACATTAAGGCCCGTTCACACCAAGGATGATAACTATAACAATAAAGATAAGGTCCTAAAAATCATTCTAAATGTAAAATAATAGCAGGGCCCACACCATAACTAATTATAATGGCACAGAGAAACAATAGCCTATCATTGGAATCACTTACAGATATTTCCAGCTGATTAAAAATAAAACAATGACAGCCAATCCGAATCCACCACACTTTAAAGAGCTTAAGTATTTAAAGAGGCAGGTGACATGACTGCCGTGTGCTTCTAATAAACAGAATAGTATTGTCCGCTAGTGTGGACGCTAATATAGTTATCATTTTATAGTTATCTTTATAGTTATAGTTCTTGGTGTGAACAGGCCTTTATTCTGTCAGACAGAATTGTTTGTCTCAGTGGGTAGTTCTTGGCCAGAATAAACTACAAACTGGACCAGACTCTATGTGGATAATCAAAACAAAGCAAATGCTGGACATGCATGATAACTCCTAACAGTGTTAGGACCTGTGCCAGGTCCTTCAAGATCACTGACAATAGGTTTTCATGGATTTCAAGGTAATTTTTTTTCTCAGAATATACATTGCAGCATCACCTCTATCAATACAGAGCCTGAAACGATTTGATCAAGGATCCAGTCTCTCTAAACCTGCTATGCTCTGATTGGTCTATGACCCAGTTTGTTGTGATTAGTCTACAGCGCATCTGAAACAAAACGGCCATTGCTATGTCTGAACTTCAGCTCCGGATGCTTCCTCAGCACTTGTATACATGAATGGCAACAATGGCATACTCATCATTTGGAAGTGCATGTAAAGTTGATTTCCTTTGCAGTGCAGAAAACAGCGTCTTCTCAGCATGTCGACAACACAAACCAATCTCTTCCAGGCATCAGCTATAACTAGTGTTTGGGGGTCAAAGTACACATTGTTCACTGACACCCAGTGAAGACCATAGGCTGCAAATTTGTTAACCTACTTAGGTTTGCACAGGAAGTAAGACTGGAATTACTGACGACACATTTCCGGATCAGAATCGGTTCTTTCTTTCTTTTGTGAGACAATAAATCAATTTATTGTGCACTTTGGTCTTTTGAACTTAGACCTTTTACATTCACAAACATCTACAGATATTAACACACTGCATGCAGACAGTAACTAAGTATATTTACTTTAGTACAGTACTTAAGTACAATTTTGAGGGATCTGTACTTTACTCGAGTATCATTTTTGGGGAGTACTCATGACTTTACTCAAGTATATTTGAGAGGCAAAAGGCAAATTGCCCTTTACTCCAATACATTGCTATCCATAACAACGAGTACCAAAAAGGAAAAAAGAAATCTTGAAAACCCACAATTTGTTGTTTCCCTCTCAAACGTCTTTGGATTGTGCATGCGCCACTGATTGGGACAGCCTATCAGCAATCACCTTCAGCTTTCCGCCAAAGTCAACTCCATGGTCAGATTTAGATAAGAGATGAAACCATATACGAAACAATGGATGGAGACACAGCAGGTCCATCCCGTGAATGTGCCCACCTGTGGCCCCAACTCGCCAGACTATTTCAATTTTCTGAATTTTCAGAAATTTTCTTAAATGTTAAATAAAGCAACATGGTAAAAAGATGAAAATGACTTGATTTTACTTTCAATTCCTTTTACATTCTCCAAGGTATTAACATTTTTCATAAGTCCATGTAGGACGTTTGTGTTCATAAATGTTAGCACTGTGACAGTAATAATGCAGTATTTAGAAAATGTATTCTTGTACTCTTGATACTCAAGTACTTTTACTTAATCTGATTGTAGTACTTTTACTTGAGTAAAATTTAGCAAGGGGTTCTGTACTTTTACTCAAGTAATGAAGCTGTTTTAATATCTGAAAAAGCATAAAAGGTGTATTAATTAGGCAGAGGAATGAAGAAGCAGACATTTATCAGGAATCAAAAACATGATAATGCGGTGTCAGTATAGTAGGTTCTGAAATAAGCGACAAGAAAACTGTCTTTTCTCTCTCTGAATGACCATTGTTATCATGTCCAGGCTAGTTTAGACTTGTCTGCCCACTTGCCAGGCTTTACTGTTGGGTCTACATATATCCATGGTACTGGGACAATGCTGAATGATGAACTGAGGGATTGAATTTATAATATTTATCTTTACTATATTCTGTTAAGTACAGGTTTGTTCCAATACAGTGTCTTTGATGTGCAATAAAGCTGACATTTTCAAATGAGCCAAAGTGTTGGAAGAAGGAAGCTATCTGTCTAACTGAAGAACGGGGCTTTGTACTGAGGGCAGAATATGTGGATAGTTTTAAATGGAAACTGACATTTGGCATGGCTGAAGGAGTCCCTTGTGGCCATTGTGCTGAGATAATGGTAACTGTCTTCTTTGGTTAAACTGGCCCATTGCTCAATGCTAACGCGGGCTGTACGAGTCCAACACATCAGTATGCTAAGGCACAGCTCGGCAGCCCAGTGAATTAACTCTCAATCTGTCATCTGGAACCAGTGGAATATCCGGGAAGGCTAATACAGATGGATGGGAAAGAGATATTAGCTGAGGAAGTGATGTATTACCACAACACTGCTTATGTCTCTAAACTGCTTTATAATCGCATAGCTTTTCCTATGTTGAAACAAAATACAACCTTTCATGAAGCATAAATGCTTTTAGCAATAACACGCTGCCATGCTGTCGCCAAGACCAGATTTTAGTATAATAGACGCTGTAGGGTGGTGGTAGACAGCATTTTAAGGCTCTGGGCTGGAAATGGAAAGTTTACTGGTCAGACACAGATGGTCCATTAGAGAGACACGGTAGGGACTTTTAGCAAGACACTTTTAGCTTTTCACCCCATGTTCCTCAAATAGAGATATTATAGAGCAATTAGCATACTATATATATATATATGAAGAGTTCAGATGCAAAAGCCTCTAAATGCCATTTGAAATTTTCTTCTTTAATGATGATTTTTGTCAAGCTTGTATATTTAAGTTCAGTGATTTCACTTAAATGGCAATGATAATTACCTATTAATTGTTATTTAAGTGAAATTACTGAACTTAAATATACAAGTTTGATAAAAATCATCATTAAAGAAGAAAATTTCAAATGGCATTTAGAGGCTTTTGCATCTGAACTCTTCATATATATATATATATATATATATATATATATATATATGCTCCTTTGGATAAAACCCCTTCTAAACCAGTTATCAGTAGGCCTACCCAGATTTGAAACCGGGAAAAACACAACGTGTTCAGTACAATATCAGTTATACAGGGCATATTTGTTAAATGAAAACATTAGTGAAGTACAGAAATACATTTGTGTAGTTCGTGTAATTTGATAGACATCTGGTCTACGCACGGCCCGTTTCCAGTTTTATCCGAATACAGATACAGAAACAAATAATATTTGATATTGCTGTAGATGCAAATATTGGCTCCACTGTACAATCCTATACTGTATGGTATTTTGAATCTATCCAAAATAGGTTGTTAGCATACCGGTAAGCAGTTTGCATTAAACGCCTTCATCAAAAATGAACAAATCTATGGAAGGTAAAAGATTACAGTTTCACATGCAACAAGGATAAACATGGATTAGAGTTTGATTCAATGCAGAAATGTCCTATGCATAATATTTCAATGCAACTTTTGGAATAATATCAAGATCATTGCTGAACACTGTTGTCTAATTTGGTCCATTCAAGTCATATGGATCACTTTCTACAAACTAAAAATTATCTACCCACCCTCACTTGAATGACTTTTACCTGTTGTCATGAATTCACCTTTGACATCAGTAAAAAAATATGGGAGAGTTTTCTCATTCCTTTTAAAATGGATAAATCAATAGCTATTCATGGTACCAGAGTAGAATTTTATTTTCACATTTACATCGTAACCCACCTGTGAACCATTACATTCAGTTAGTGGTAACAAATGAGAAATACACGCTGATGCTGTTTTAAATGGAAAGTAATCACTGCCCTGAACTTAAGCAAATTGTTTAGACTGGATTTATCAGCAGTCTTTAAATGCTTTGCCTCAGTAATTGGATCACCTTGGTCTTCTTACTTCTTGACTTTTTTGCCATGAATTCTCAATGACAGTGTCCCCATAATAAGATATCACATTGATTTCACAGGCAGAAAGGGATGACTGACAGGAAGAGGGACATGATGTGACAGATGTGATTGTTGCAGTTAATGGTGTGCTGATGCTATGAAAATCTGTTCTCTAAGTTGTATCTTACATCAAAGATCACGTCATTTAGGAGAAAAGTTTTGGTGGTGTAAAGGGCTGTTACTGAACAAAGTTGTTTGGTATGATGAATGCGTATTATCTTCTTAATTTTGTCATTTTATCTTAATCAAACTGCACAAGATGCCACTGCAGATGGCACAAATTTTTAGTTAGTCCGGATTTTTGTCTTCTCCAATCAGTTTTTGCCCAGGGGTGAACTGCTGAACATTCGTCAGTACACACCACCCAATCTATAACAGTTTTGGATTATTCTGACATTTTGCTGGTCTGGTCATAGCTGGAAGATGTGCAAGCGTGGGAGTAGCATCACTAGTTTATGAAACAATGTGGTAAGATTTATATTTTAATCGTTGATCATATATGCAAATTGAAACTTTTGGCAAAGGTCCTTGCCTTATTCAGCCTGAGGGTGGCGCTGTAATGTTGATTAGACTTAAACTCGTTTTAACCTTCAAATGGTCTTCGTTTCCTGTTTACACTTCTTGGCTTCGGGGTCTATAAGACCCCAACAATTGATTGAGTAATTGTACAAAAAATATACATTTTTAATCATACAAATAATATATAATTTTTTGTTTTGTTTACTTCTCATCATTAATTCTGTGTTTTTGGAGATATAAAGTACTTTTGTGTCCATATACCACACAATTCCTCAACTACACCATTAGCTTTCCCAGATAGCAAACTGACATTGAATCAACGTGGAAACAACGTCTCTCATGACATTGAAACAACGTTGATTTTGCTCATCGAATTAACGTTGAACCAACGTCAGACGCGGCACTCTTCAAAGCCAAATGAAAATCGAAAATTGGTTTGCTTTCATAACGTTGAAACAACGCGTTGATTTCAAGTTGATTTTCCGTTAGTTTTGAAAGAATGACGCATCTGACGTTGGTTCAATGTTAATTCGATGAGCAAAACAATGTCAGATCAACGTTGTTTCGATGTCATATTTCCACGTTGATTCAATGTCAGTTTGCTATCTGGGTTAGCATTAGCATATGAAATGTTATTTTTTTATGATACATTGCATTTATGCTATAGTACTAGGCCTTCATTTCTGCGTAAAAATCTTCAGATTTATGCCGGATTTTTATTTATTTATTTATTTTTTAAGAAAATATATTTAGTTGTTTTTTTTTTTTTCACATTTCCCATTCATTTCAATGTGGGGTCATATTGACACTGAAGACCAGAAGTGTTAACATTTTTTTTACATACCCTCAGAACAACCGAATCAGTTTTTGTGTGTGTGTATCGATAGATAATGTATAAGTCACAAAATCGCATTCCACTGAGATGAAGGGAACCATTTTTTTGTTAAGTAAATGTCGATTGGGGTCGCATAGACCCTGACCCGATGAGGGCTACGTTTACACGACACATGCATAGAATGCTTTCTTAGCATACGTTTACATGACACAACCAAGGGGGTACATAAAACCAAGGGGGTAGTCCATCGACCGGAAGTTGAAGACCCCATTTGTCCTTTATTTATTTCTAAAGAATTTTAGAAATAATTTCCACTAAAACAAGAAGACAAGACAGGAACCTCCCCTTTTTAAAATAGCCAATATCGTTTTGTGTATCGCAGCACGGCCAGAGCCGTTGAGCTCAGTAAAGCTGCAGTTTACTCCTAACATAAAACCATTTCTCCTCCATATTGCTTAAAAATAGAATTCAAATGTGTAGAATTCAAATGGGTCCCGACTCACGCATATGATCCACTCTTGGGTCTCTGGACCAGAGCAGACTGTGTGGCTGTGGTGGTTTGCGTGACACTAACATGAAACCAGACTTAATTTGCCCCAATGTAAAGCATATTTACACTATGTGAATCCCCCTATACCCTATGTAGTGCAATAGTAATCAAAAATAGTAAATGTGTGAACAAATTACCGATTAGCCGCAGTTAGAGTGTGATCATCAAAATCATTGATGCATATTGGAGGAAGTTAGAGACCGTAAGTTTTGAAAGTTTATATCTTCTAAATGCGTATTATGTCATTGTTTTGAGCACACTAGCTTATAGCTAACAGTAAGGCTAACATAGTCTTACTAAAAGCCAAAAAACTTGCATTTTGATTTCATGGGGACTTTAATGTAATGTATTGAATGCTGTTTTAGAATTTTAGAAAGTTGTAAAGGAATTCCGGTGAGGAAAAGAAACTTCTATTCTCAGAATAAACATAAAACAAACAGAACTAGGCAATAAGGCTATTCACATTAGCACATTTAGGATTTATACTTTCTTATTTATATATAAACAATATTTATATTTAATATTTACATATAAACAAAATGACTGTTAGCCAGAGGAGAACTGGCCCCCGACTGAGCCTGGGTTCTCCCAAGGATTTTTTCTCCATCCAATCTGATGGAGTTTTGGTTCCTTGCCACTGTTGCCTTGCTTTTGGCTTGCTTATGGGGATATTTAATATTTAATATTTAACAATATTATTGATATGTGTTGTACTACTTTCATGTTATCACTGTGAAGCTGCTTTGATACAATCTGTATTGTGAAAAGCGCTATATAAATAAATGTGACTTTACTTGACTTTCATTAAAGGGATACTTCACCTCTGGAAAGATGAATGTGTATTAAAAATGGGTCATTTATGTAGAAGAAAAGTGAAATTATGTTTTAATTTGGAGCTTTCTAGACTGAGAAAAGCCAGAAAATGTATTTTTGCCTTATGTGGATGAAAGACAACCACTCCCAGAATGCACTTGCTTCACTGCCCTAGGAGGCCACGTCTACCTGTAACAGAGCGCAGTAGTTTAACAACAAGTCTAGGCTACTAATGAATCTCCGTGATGAGTCTGCCCAAAAATGTGTTTCGAGATCGCCCAAAATGTCCGGGATTCGGCTTTTGCATTCTACAGTCGCCATTCATTATGTTTACTGTAGTGAAGGGGGTCGCACACCGGACGAGAAGCGCAGCGCTGCGCCGCGCCACGTCGCATCTAGGACAACCCCAGGTATCGCACACCGGACGCGCACTTTCTCATCAGTGTATGGCCAGCAATATTGTTATGTTAAATTACATGAAATTAAGATAATGTCTGTTCTATGTTATTATTGTACTGTACAATTAAATACAATCATTGCTGAGTCTGCAGTCTGAAAACTTTACCTCAGAGCATCCGTTCACTGAATGAATTGAGAATCTCACCTGAAAAATCCAATTACATCAGAAATTGTCATTCAAGCAGCTGATTTCTGTAAATGAATGCAAAACTAAATGTATATTGCAGCATAGGGTGAAGTCAGGATCCATCAGCAACTATTTGAGACAAAAATAATAAAAAATTTATATAAAACTATGTAAATGCCCCTCTGTGGCGTAGCAGGATTTTGAACGCGGTCCTGAGCCGTTGCTGGGTGCCGCGGACAGACGCCGAATGGCGCCGCCAGTGTGTGTACACCCAGAGAAAAATGTGTTCGAATTTTAAAGACATGGCGCTACGTGATACGGCGCTGCGATTCTTGTCCGGTGTGCGACCCCCTTGAGGGCTGTGGGAGAAACATGTGGAACAGCCCTATAATGATTGTAGTCTTTAGCCTCTGGCCAAAAAAATACTACAGGTTTTCTACTAATACAAAGCTTAATGCAAAATCCTGAAGTATCCCTTTAATTTGATACGCTATACTCCACATAGGCAGAACAGACATTCCATGCCAACCTGATGCAAACTTAAAACTGAAGCAGACTGATATCGTCTTGGTCTGGAAATTGTGTGTAAAACCCAAGGCAAGGGCACTGTGGAGCTGGGGAGTAACACGTTTTAATTTATCCTAGTCGCTTTACGACTTAAAATAGCCTAGAAAATATGAAAAATATTCCTTGAAGAATGCTGAACACATGACGAGCCACGACTGGCTGTCCTCTACACTTTTAATAACTGTCTGGTTTGGCTCTCAGCTACAAAATCAAACACCAGCAGAATACAGATGACGTGTTGGACTGCTGAGAGGATCACTGGTGCTTTCCTGCACAACCTCCAGGAACTGCATCCATAAAGAGAAGAGGGAACAAAAGGGCTCAGAAATATCACCCTCACATCCAAGCCCACTTCTCTTTCAACTTTTGCTCCACCGAGCATCACAAAAACGAGGCACACAAAAAAAAAGTTCTCCCCACTGTGGGTAACTATGTGCATAACTTATATTTATTTAATACCATACCTCTTCCTATTCCATTCCCTGTAAATTCTATTCATTTATATTTGTATATAGCACTCATGTACAAATTTGTCTATTTTTTATATACACGACACGTACAGTAGGGTGAATACTTGAACCTTGAACTTGAATAAATGAACCTTCTGCATAATGTTTTATTATCCAAATGTCTTACCCCCTCTTATGATCCTATTCTAAATAGCTTAAGAGCTCTACTGTACCATACAGAATAAAAAAGAAAGAACATCAAACACAGGATGGATGACTCTTCCTCAAACACACATTGACCCCAAACCACCTTTTTCCATGCACTACTGTCAAACTAGGACAGCTTTATTGACAAACTGGGAAACTTTAAAGGGTCATTCCACCTCTGGAAAGATGAATGTGTATTTAAAATGGGTAATTTATGTAGAAGAAATGTGAAATTATTTTTGAGCTTTCTATTTGGAGCTTTCTAGACTGAGAAAAGACAGAAAATGTATTTTTGGCTCATGTGGATGAAAGACAACAACTCCCAGAATGCACTTGCTTCGCTTCCCTAGGAGGCACGCCTACCGGTAACAGAGCGCAGTAGTTAAACAACAAGTCTAGGCTAGTCTAGTCAGTCTCCGTGATGAGTCTGCCCGAAAATGTGTATCGAGATCACCCAAAATGTCCGGGATTCGGAATTTTGCGTTCTACAGTCGCCATTCATCATGTTTACTGTGGCGAGCAGGACGAGTGAGGGCCGTGGGAGAACGGCACGAGGCCGGTGGCGTAAATAGCCTACTGATGAGCGACACCTGTGAGATGCACCGGTCTTTTATCTCTCACGGAGGAGTGGGAATTTTCTTAGCAATGTTAAAACGCACATCAACCGATCACTTGTTTAGCGTTCATGTAAACACTACATTCAGATTCACCAATCAGAATGAATTCAGTTAGATTGAAACAAGAGCTGTGCATGTAAACAATGAATGGCGACTGCAGAAAGTAAAAGCTGAATCCCGGACATTGACGCCCGGACATTTCCGGGAAAAAGAGGACGGTAATCCCTACTACTCTGCTTTCTCCACAGAACAAGAGCCTGCTAGTTTAGCTTCCAAAAAAGATGGCTGACACTATGTGTAATCCCAATTCTCCATAATGCATCCGTCTGCGTGTTCAGCTTCGTCCATATTTTCAAAACGTTTCTGCCGGTGAAATCAGACGCACTGGCACTGATCTGTGATAGGTCTAATCTGCGCATTAGGCCCAACCCCCTATGGGCGGGTTTGAAAGGGTGAGATCCAACGCTTGTAGTCTTTACAGAAATCCCCCTCTCTTACACTTCCTCCTACAATGACATAAAATTAAGACTTTTGCTTCATTGTAGGAGGAAGTGAAGGTTAAATAGCAGATTTCTCTCGTCTCAGGGGAAAATGAGAGAGTGCACAACCATTCAATAGGTTTCTAAGTCTATGGTTTCTAACAATGGAAAGCTTAATGCAAATAGTTGGAGTGAGCCTTTAAATTGTTATTCAAATGTAGGCACAGTGAATTAAATGCACAATAACAATATAAAAAATTATGATTATTATTATTATTTGAATTGCCATTGTTGTTGTTTTTATAAGCAGTTTACAATCTTTTGAAATATCTAGCTAGCTATCTAAATTTATGACGGGCAAACAATAAGGGAACTCAATTCCCCCATTTTGACTTAAATGGCTGTGCCAGTTAGCCAGTAATACCCTGTCCCAGTTTAACAATACGCTATTGGCAAACTGGACGGTGTCAAAAGCACATTGAAAAAAAACACAAAAAAAAGAGAAAAAAAAAGAGATTCATATGAATTTGATTTTATATATATATATATATATATATATATATATATATATATATATATTATTTTTATGTACTTTACCATCACTGTTCACTGCTAGGTTGTTAAATGTGGAGTGCCATATCCCTGGATAAGTGATCGCTTATGAGCTGATTTTTAGTTATGGAATCATTTACAGGTAAAGATAGGAATTAAGAACCTTGTACCACTTTACCAGTATTCACCCTATGTGTGTCTTATTCACATTTACATCTTTATTTTTATTTGATTACATAGGCTACTGTTGTTTTCTCTGTACTGAAAGCTTGCACAAAAAAAAATATTGTGTGTGCAAACATACCTGGCAATAAAACTCTTTCTGATTCTGGTATAATATTTGTGAGATTTAGTATTAAACTGTTTTGAGGTTAATTTATCTATTTTTTATTGTAAATCATGGTATTAATATTCAATGGCCTAATTCTATGAGTTCAACATCTTTGCTATTAATTGAAAAGTTAACATTTTTTATTAAATCATTCCATTTGAATTTATCGTGTAGCTATTAATGTATACTCCAATTAAAATATTGGCTATTATAATATTATATATTCACCTAATAAGTAAATAAGTAAATATAAGTAAAATATCTTATATTATAAGTAAATATCTTTCAGATTAATCTATTTTACTGGAAATTCACCTTTACTGTCATCGTTATTCAATTATTAACTTAGAAAATTATTATTTAGTATTTTAAATGCGTTTTAAAATACATTTATGCTCTTTAAAAAATGCTGTTTTTCAGTAAAGTAGCAGCATAGCCGAACCTTCGCTTTCGTCTACAAACATCGCGAGACGTGATCTCAGTGGCGTGACGTCAGAACGTGAGCACAGCACAGAAGCGGACAAGATGTCGCTAGCAAGGTAAGTAGCAGTGGAGCTGGTTTTAAGGATTTTTGTTTCCACTTTTACATTTAAACTCAAGTTAAAGAGGTCTACGGGATTTTTTATGTGCCCACGGGTGATGTTTGCTAATAATTTGCGTTATTTATTAACTGAATTATGTTATTAGATGCGCTGAGGCCTGCGGTGTTGTAAGTTAGCTAGCTAGCAGTACTCTTTGTATCACAGTGAGTGCTAAGAAGCTAATGCTACGACCACAGCAAAATAAATAACATTTCTAATGTAAGCAATAAGGTACGATAGGCTGTGCTGTATCTATCGTGAATAAGTAACTTTAACGGCTGAAGGGCGTTGTTGGGCACGACGCGAAGCGGAGTAGCAGTTACTTATTCACGATCAGTGTTGGGTCTAACTAATTACGTTAGTTACTGTAATTTAATTACTTTTCCCTTGAAAATTTAAAATAAGGAATTACTCTTCATTTATCTGTAATTTAATTACTGTTACTTCTGATGTAATTGAGGTAAATAAATAACGTTACTGTGTATACATAGATCAATCCGATCTCACAGCGATTCGTATGCATTTTATGAGGTGTCTATATCGTACAAGCGCACGTGTACATATTCGTATGAATTATTGTAAAATATATATGAAAAAAGTGTGAAATGTCATGAGATCAGACATAAAACAATAGTGGGTTTAACATCAAAATGTATTGTCTGATGTTAAAAAGTTTGTTTTTATAACGTAACCTTCTCCACCTTGGTCTGTTTAAGGATAATTCATGCAATTTTATAGTATTTATTTGAAAGAATTAAAAGTGATTCATGTCTATCCTTGTATTATTCAGCTGGTTGAGATCGATATGGGATTTTGAAAGTAATTAAATACTTTTTAGAGATAGTAATTAGTACAGTAATCTAATTACACTGTTGAACAGGTAACTAGTACTTAATTACTTTTTTAGAGTAACTTACCCAACACTTTTCATGATACAGCACTTGCCTTGAGTACCATATTGCTTTTATAAAACGGTTGCCACACAATATTAAAGTAAAAAACAATGTATTAGTGCAAACTTTCTTGAAGTAAAATCACTAAAGCCTGGCTCACACCACAGGAGTTTTAAAATCCTAACAGATTTTGAAATCTGGTTGCAGTTCACACTTAAAGAGAATCTTTGCAGATTTTCTTCCCTCAAATCTTAAACATGCTCACACTACAAGATTTGAAAATCGCAGTGCATCACACACTACACAATGTTATTAAAATTATTGTGCCAGAGGAAGTGGCTCACGTGATCTCACTAGGTGATCCCTGTTAATAAGATGTAAACTTCCATCCATATACAGCTGTAATTGACATCCTATTAATAGGGATCACCTGGTGTTTTAATAGTTTCTGTTAACATCACTTGACTAATTTATTTATTTTTCTCCATTTTGTAGTTTTCTCCCTGCACCCACCCAACTGTCCCAGGACCAGTTAGAGGCGGAGGAGAGGTCTCGTGTTCAGAGGTCACAATCCACTGCTTTGGTCTCCACTCGCAGAGAACCTCCTCCCTACGGCTCCAGGAAATCATGGGTGCCCCGGTCACTAGAGGTACTGCAATACAAGATTATTTATGATTTGATTAGAGATTATTTTTGGATGAATTTATATGTATGTATATATAAATATACACAAGGAGACTTGAAAGTAAAGTGTAACCAAATTAATAAATTGCTGTTGTTACCATTCAAATGAAATCTTCAAACTATCTGTAAATCTGTAAACTAAATCCATCTTAGCACTGCAGAGGCCTGTTTCAGAAATGAGGTTAAGTGAAAAGTAAGGGTGTAAATATTAATCGATTTGCATCGATTATACGGCCGACGATTCAATGCATCGATGCGTCCGCAAGAGAATCGATTAATTCGTTTATTTTGCCGCCTGTCTATTTTCATCATCTGCTCCGACATGTGCGTGTTGTTGAGTCTGACTTTAAAGAACAATGGAACTATCACAGCGCACTGAAACTGAGGTCCCATTTACTCCTGGTATTAAAATGCAATCTGTATCCAGATAAGTTATCCGGATAATAGAAAACGCATGTTAATGCATAATATCCTTCGTAATATCCTTACGAAGCTACATTGGCTGCCAGTAAAGTCCCGCATCAAATATAAAATCCTCCTCCTGACATACAAGTCCCTACATGGACTTGCACCCCAGTACATTATTGATCTTCTCCATTCCTACACTCCGTCACGGTCCCTGCGTTCTTCTGACAAGAACTTGCTTGTTGTCCCTAAGTCCAGGCTTAAGACATTTGGTGATAGAGCTTTCTGCGTTGGTGCTCCGTCACTTTGGAACAAACTTCCCCACGAGATCCGCTCTGCCTCATCACTCTCAACATTCAAAAATCAACTCAAAACACACCTCTTCACTGAGGCCTTTGGGCTCTAGCTGCCTCGGCACCGTGCCTCCTCCTTAACTCCCCCCTTCCCATTTCATGTCCTTTGTTAAGCGTCCTTGGGTACTTTGAAAGGCGCTATATAAATTAAAGTTATTATTATTATTATTATTATTGTTAATGCAAGGTGTAAATACGTTGTGATCGTATCTGCCTGACCACATCTGGAGGTAGTCTGCCTCGCTTTGTGTTCGGATCTTTATTAGGTGTAAACACAATCTGGTTGTTGAAACCACATATGTATATTTTACTCCTCCCAAAAATGCTAAAAAATAAACGAGTGAGAGCGTGTTATATAGGCTATATGTCATGTTATAGTCAGAAATGACAGCGCTAATGACTAATGAACAATAAAGTTTTTGAATCGTAACACAATTGTGCACATTATCCAAGCTGTTAGGCTGTCATCAGGGTTTCCCATACAGACATCCGGGAAGATCCGGGAGTCTCCCGCGTATTTATAGCGTCTCCCTGATGCCCGCAAATTAGTTAAAATCTCCCAGAATCTAAAGAACATACTGCGGCACATGCATGGCAGAGAGGGAGAGAACAAGACCTTGCGAGTGCAGCGCGCAAGCCAGTCCCGCGCGCTCTCTCTCCCTTTGCAGACTGATCTCGCGAAATGCTCAAATGCGTATAGATAACATGCCACTTGACTTGAAAGTGGTGTGTATGTTGATGCAAAAGTCATGTGATCATGTTGCCCTTTGGAACACCGCTGCACAAATCAGTCCAACACAGCGCTGTCAATGTTGGAGAACCAGCTCTAAAAAAGTTATTAACCAGCATGCAAGGAGCCTATCTAATAAGGTGAGCTAAATTGTTAAATGTATTTTCGAGGTTAGCATGCTGTATAGCTGGTAGTTAATATCGATGGATACGCGTTTGTTCCGCTTTTTTATTGTTAATAAGAAAGCGATCTAAATGTTTATTGTAGTGATGTTAGATGTCCCTCTAGTGGGCAGAACAACCACCACAGGCTATAGTGGCATTGGCGATCCATAAGAATGTGTAATGTCATAAATATTAATAATATAATGAATTTGAGCATTTAATATTCGAATATTATTCAAATATTACATAAAATATGGAATGGAATTCGAATAGTATTATAGAGGAATATTGACAGCCCTACTGTGAATAGAATACTGAATAAAATATAATTTTTTTTGTTGATTTATTTTAAACTTAATAGATATCATGTAAAAATATCGAGTATCAATCGAATCGTATCGCAGGGAATTTTGAAGTATCGAAAATAATCGGATCGTTGGCTTAAGAAATCGGTATCGTATCGAATCGTCATGAAAGCCCCGATTTACACCCCTAGTGAAAAGTATGTTAACCCTGAAATGAAGGAAACTCTGGGTTTTCAGAATTGGAGAAATCTCAAACCTGAGAAAGCGGGGTAAGTCAAACCCTTTTAAGAGGTTATTTTCATATCGGTGCATCCCCCACACATTTTGAATTTCCAATGCTTTGCACTTTAAAATAGACTTCTAAATGTCTGTTAAGTGGTCCCTATGTTACCCACTTCCTGTCACCTAGACGCTCAAGTCAGCAAGACCGAATAAATTAAGTATTTTAAGTTGCTGCTTTGCTTTTGAGACATACTGCACAGATGCATGTTATTCATTCTAACCTCACTAGATTATGCTAGATCTAGGTCTTCGCTTCAGTTGTTAGTTTCCTACACTGATTAAATCATACTGTTAATTGCTTTGGTGATCTTATGATATTATTTTAAAGGATTTTGGAGATGGAGGAGCTTTTCCAGAGGTCCACGTGGCCCAGTATCCTCTGGAAATGGGTAGGAAGAAAAGGACGTCCAATGCTCTGGCAGTGCAGGTGGATGCAGAGGGCAAGATCAAATATGACGCCATTGCTAGGCAAGGTCAAAACAAAGACAAGGTGCCTCATCTTCTTGTGTTGTTGAATTGTTAATACTGTATATATTCAGTGAATCACACCTGGAGAGGACATTTTCATTATGTTTTTTGCTTGTTTCAGGTCGTGTTCAGCAAATACACAGACATGCTTCCTAAGGAAGTACTTAATGAAGATCATCCTGAGCTGCAGAAACCAGATGAAGAGGCGGTGAAAGAGGTGAGATATGAGACTGAGAACCGGTTTAAATGTAGATATTTACTACAGGGTGTCAAAATAGCCCTATACAAATATTTGATTCTTTTACCTAAATGTGGTGGTTGAGGAGATTCCCCCTTCTATGTAAAGCGCGTTGAGTGCCGAGAAAAGTGCTATATAAATGTAATGAATTTTTCTTATTATTATAATATCATTATATCAATCTTATTATATAATATCAAATTATATTTGAATTTTGAAAGGCATCATTTCAGTTAAAGGGAAACACTTTTGGCTTGTTTCCTGTGTCCACAAGAGGACGCAATGAGAAAAATTGTAATGCACCAAATTTTATTTTTCAAAGCAATAAAAAGCGTGACCGTTTGGAAAAAAAAAAAAGCATATTATTTATAAAACAAATATAATTTCAAAAACTGCATAAGAAATTATGAACAAAGCAGCATTATGTATTTATGCATAGTTACAATAGATAGATCCAAAGTACTTCTGCTTTTAAATCATGAGATGCAGTGGAACAGGGAAGAAAAGGGTTTTAAAAGTGCAAGACAGGAGTGCAGTTGTCAAAGATGTCTGTCTAGCGCTCAATGGAAAAGCAGTGCAGAATACTCTGCATTGAGCTTCTCTATTTCTGCATTGTTTAGAATTGACAATTTTGGCATTCGAATGTGGATTTTAATTTTAAATTCGATGAATATTCGAAATGGGGTTTTGACAATAACAGTATTTCAGTAGTTAATACCATACCAGTGGAAGTTCATAATCGTTAATATCAGTTAAAATTGACTAATGAAAAAATGGAATTCTAATGATTGCTGTATCCTTTGTTATGTTATTAATTCTAATTAAGTTCTACATGTATTTTTTTTTTTTTAAATAAGGTAAGCTTTGTATAAGTATTCTTTGAAGTAAGTGGACGACAGATGCAGGTTTATTAAGCATCATTTGCACAGAAATGTATAAATGCTGGTCCATGATTACTAATTTTGAGTGTTTTTTGTTAGCTGGTGTTAAAATGGCATGAACAATGTTGGTACTGTTGTTGTTGTTTTTTTTAATCGAACAATAATCCTCATGACTTTTAATAATGATGAAGCCAAGCCAGCATGAATTAACGTTCCAGTTTCCTCCTCCTGTAGATTACAGAAAAGACCCGAGCAGCTCTGAATAAACAGGTCTCGCAGAAAATTGCAGCGGCCATGCCTGTACGTGCTGCAGACAAACAGGCCCCAGCACAGTATATTCGGTAAGACCAGTTATTATAATAAATAATTGGTCTGGGTTGAGATATATCGACAGTAGGATGTTGATGACCAGAAAATGATTTAAACTTGTGCCTTGGTTAAAATCAAGTAAAGCAAGCCATTGTTGAAAGGTGTAATGTGCAGATTGAATTTTTGTTCTAGCACAAGCATGAATTATTCAGTAAAAACCCATTTATTGTTTAAGCATTAAAGCTGTCTAAATCATCGGTTATGAGGTGGGAGTAGTTGCCCCTTTGTGCTTAAATTTTTAACTGCATTACGGTAAATATTTTTGCTTTAAAAATGCTTTTGTAATCTTTGTTATGCCACAGATACTCCCTACAGAGTTTGTATTGAACCTGAAAAAATCCTTTAACGTCAGTCTGTGAGTTTCTGTGCGATGGTGTTTGCATTGCAAGAGGTTGACAGCAGTTTGTAATTGAGTTTGTGTTTGAGTTCGCAAAAGTTCCATAAATTGTTTATATATTTCTTAAAGGTACACACCCTCCCAGCAAGGACTCGCGTTTAACTCTGGAGCGAAACAGAGGGTCATCCGTATGGTGGAAATGCAGAAAGATCCAATGGAACCACCGCGATTCAAGTATTTGACCTTAACCTGAGATTTGAGTGAAATTGGGTGGAAAACACACAAGAAACTCAATGTTTGTGTTTTCTTACAGAATCAATAAGAAAATTCCTCGTGGACCTCCATCCCCTCCTGCTCCAGTCATGCACTCTCCAAGCAGAAAGGTAGGAGTCGATCCCAACATTGATATTCATCGGCTTTGTTTACACTCACAGAAACCTGTCTGGAGGAAACATCTTAACTAAACATAATATTTTAAGCATAAAACTTTTTTTTGTAGATGACTGTGAAAGAACAGCAAGAGTGGAAGATTCCACCCTGTATTTCCAACTGGAAGAACGCAAAGGTAACGCTAAGCCTCCATCTATTATTCAGCTGTTTACTGTTGTTTTAAAATATTGATTATGGATACAACCGTGTTGCTTTCTCTCACCTCTCATTTTGCTTCTCAGGGTTACACCATTCCTCTGGACAAGCGTTTGGCTGCTGACGGACGAGGCCTGCAGACCGTCCACATCAATGAGAACTTTGCCAAGCTGGCGGAGGCTTTGTACATTGCAGACAGAAAGGTAGACCGCTTATTCCTGCATCCCTGAACCCTCTGGATTCCCAAATTGCTAAGTTTTCTGCCTTTTAAGAAGTAAAGAAACCTTCAGCACTATATCAACATTACAGAACAGTTTCTCAGGCCAAAATGATGTATAAAGCACTATCTGAGAGTAACACTATCTCATGATGACATCTGTGTTAAAACAAAAAAACATGCCTCCTCCGATCAATTTGGAGAGCATTTATAGGTCTAGCTTTATTTTGGTTGGCTACAGTACAGATAAATCCTTATATAATTAAGTTCTTTCTAGGGCTGGTAAATATTTTGATTTGATTTTTATGCTGATGATGTTGGTTGTGTGATGTCTACAGGCCAGAGAGGCTGTGGAGATGAGAGCTCAAGTGGAAAAGAAGATGGCCCAGAAAGAAAAAGAAAAGAAAGAAGAGAAGCTGAGAGAGTTGGCTAAGATGGCCAGAGACAGGAGAGCTGGAATCAAAGCCCACAGTGACAAAGGTACAAAAAGACGTTCACAGCATCATTAAACGTCAGTGTATTACTCTTATACTTGTTATCATACACAGCATATGTGATATTTTTCAGAAACATTTGATATTTTAACTATCGCTGTTTGAAATCCATTTTATGTTTAAAGTTCATATTTATTTTAAATGTGTTTTCTAATTGAAGAATTGAAAAGGGAGACGATTTGGCGATTGTCATCAGAGTGCTGTCACTAGCTGCATTTCCATTACCCTTCAATTTGCTCAAATTGAAATTGCGAAATGAAAATACGCTCAATGGAAACACGTCAATTAGGCGATTCGAATTTTTTTCGCAAAACTGCAATGGAAACGGATTTTGCGCATTTACAGTCACCTGACTTAGAAGACGGAGTGTGTTTTAGGTCCGTGTCCGTAAATAATAATAATAATTATCATCATTAGCCTATTATAACATTTATTAGGCTACATATGTAGAAGACGCTTTTATCCAAAAAAGGAACAAAGCAATTCGTCACATCTCATTCATAGTACAGGTTGGACAATAATAGGGCTAAGATTATCACAAATAAACACTAGATTTTGATCAATATCCAAGAGTGTGTGCGGAGTTTGGAGCACGCACTGGATGGCAGACAGGCATGGGCGCGCCATGAACACTTTCATTTTCCCATCAACAGTGGAATCAACTTAAAATACTCTATCATTTCTGGTTATACAGAAAATAATAATACATTATTCGCAACAACTTTTATTTATAATGTCACAATAACAAGAAAACGTTGTGCTTTTGTAAAATAACATAAAACAATCAGGCGCGCTTTATGATCTTCGTGAACTGGAGCACGAGAACTGAAACAATATCCTTTATAGACTAAAGCTTGAAATGTCCACTTTAAAAAGAACAAATTCGAATCATAAACTAATGCCCTCTGATTATGTAATCCGTATGAAAGGTGCAGTTTTCTCTAAAGGTGCATCCAGAGATTATTTTAGCTTGTTATTTTTTCAGACGCATTTATAATAACGCACTATTGCCTTCAGCACTGCGGGAAAAATATCATAAATATCCATACATTTTTTTCCCCATATTAATTTGTGAATATTTTAAATGTTTTAAGGGGGCCAAAAAGTCGCAAACAAATATCTGAAATTTCGTTGAGATGTATATAGCGCAGCATTGGTGGTCAAACTAAAATGTAGGTGTTCAACTTTGCGTTTTAAAAATACAACTTTCGTTCATTTTTCGTTTTGCAACGACTGTTTGGACATAATACGAGAGAGTTCTTTATTAAATTCATTAAAAAAAAAGAAACAATAATTATAGGAATAGCCTCTCTAAACCTCAAAGAAATGCCATTAAGACATCGAAGCAGAAATAAGGGAGAAACACCAGGAACTCTGTGTCTTTCCCTGCCATTAATGCTTGGATAACACATCACGTCTCCTTCCATTAATAATAATAATGTCTAGTGTGCGGTGCATGGCTGTGAAACCTACCAAAGTCCGTTGCCATGATTTTTGGAATGACTTATCGCAAGAGGGAAAAGAAAAAGACGTTTTAGCCGCATAACATCGGTTAATGGAAACACCGTCATTTCGCAATAGTTTTTTATCGACATTTGGAAAATATTGCAAAAGTTTTGTGCAAATCTGTAATGGAAACGTGCCTACTATTGGTGAGATCACCATGGATGTCTTTGATTTTCTCTCAGGTGGTGAAGAGACAGAAGTCAGGGAGCGTGATGAGATCCGTCACGAGAGGAGGAGAGAAAGGCAGCACGACAGGAACATCTCCAGAGCCGCCCCTGATAAGAGGTACATGCAGTTTTTACACACTTGCCCTGAATCATTCATGGGCCGGTAGAACTAGTGCACACATCCCATTTTAATGTACGTAGTTTTGCGTTATTTTCTGCGCTCTGATCACACACAAGTCCCACCGGTGTTCATTTTTACATCAGGCACCTTTTAGTGAAACAAACTTGACACATCCCGTATTCAGACCCATTTTGTCATGCTTGTTAAAATGTATTTAATCTGTGGTTGTAATAGCTTGAATTATTCAAGCTTTTTCCTCAAAAGTTGTTCGTTTGTGAATTCCCTGAACTCCCAGTTTGAGACGCGTAATGCAGCGTGATGTCTCTTTGTGTGAGGTGTTAATGTGGGTTTCGCTGATGTCAGTGTAATTTTGGTCCGTCCAGGTCGAAGCTACAAAGAGATCAGGACAGGGACATCAGTGAGCTCATTGCCCTGGGACAACCGAACCCCCGTACCTCCAGTGAGGCTCAGTATGACCAGCGACTCTTCAATCAGAGCAAGGTAATCAACCCTCAGGCTTTGCTGATCTCAAATTGGTCACCTTACTGATTTAAATTCATCAGTGTAACGTTAAAGTGCACAATTAAACGCATGAAAAAAAGCGTTTAAGACAAAGAGAATCCTTTCCCTCCTTTTTCTGCCTCTGTGATTTTTCTGTTGATGAATCTTAGACCTTGTTTGGCAGGGAACATATTAATATGTTAATAAGAAACGACTGAAGACTCATTAATACTAACACTTAGTATTCTATATATCTCTTTAAAAAAAGAAAACCTTTCTACATGTACTGTGCTAGACTAACTGGGACTGGTCACAGCATTTGAGTATTGTTGGTTTGATTTGATGTAATGTAGCATGATTATTCTTTTTTTGATTTCTCATTTTGTAAGTCATTTTGGATAAGTGTCTGCTAAATAATTAAATGTAATATCAAAGCATGTTTTATATCATCCAATCTAAAATTGGATATGATCAAGTCCTGCTCACATCATTCCGCACAAGTATTATTTTTTGGTTTCGCACAGAAATACAGCTTCATGCAAACGAGTGGTCAAAAAGGGGAATTAAAATCAAATCGTGGTGATTGGTAAACAATTCATGATTTTTTCGAATGTGGGAAATTATTGGCAATCTCTAGTGTGTATATTATTATTATTTTTTTTTTAGTTTTGCATATTTTGACTATAAAATGTTTTTTTTTTTTAAATCGATACAAATGACTGTAAGATGCTAGCCTGGATGCCAGCCCGAACTCCGCCCACAACATTTTTTGGTCGAGAAGTTTGGTCTGGACTAGATCCATTGAGGAGTAATTATGATCAGGCAAAAAATGATCGGGCCAATTAAATTGCCTGGGCGGGCTTTTATACGATGATGGACAGATGATCTGCAAGGACGTAATCATCACGTTATCAAAGAGCGCTTAACTGGTTTCCCTCAAAGATGACTGCAGCTGGAGAATTGAGATGTATAGATTCTGCTGTTGCGTCTGTTGTAAAATAAATCGACAGCGCATTCATTTTAATAGACAAACAGAAAACTGCAATCAAGGCATTTGTCGATCGGAAATATATTTTTGCCGTCCTTCCTACATGATTCGGCAAAAGTGTAACTTATCAGCTGGCTCCGACAGTCACTAAGAAGATGGGACGTAATGTAAAGCCTGTGGTCATTGTGGTTTCTCCTTTGGTCGCAATCATGAAGGACCAAGTAAAAGAAGCAACACTCGTTATTTTACTTCTAAAATAAGTAAGTTCTGTTGTTGACAACTGTGCTATGCAAATATTTGACTTACTGCATTGCTCTGATTGGTTGTAGGTCTACAGACTATCCAATTAAGTGCAGAGTTTTTTTGTTTTTGTTTTTTCCTGGTTCGGTTAAGACGCGCCTCATAATCAAAGCCCTGTGGAGCGGTGTCAGACTCGCATTTTGACTAGAATATGAGTATGACGAAGTCAGGCTAGTAAGATGCACTTTTCATAGCTGTGAGGTATAAATCTCACTGTTCGTTTGTGTGTTTCAGGGGATGGACAGTGGTTTTGCCGGTGGCGAGGATGAGATGTATAATGTGTATGATCAGCCCTTCAGAAGTGGCCGAGACATGGCACAGAATATCTACAGGCCTGGGAAGAATGCGGATAAGGACGTGTATGGAGACGACCTGGACACACTCATGCAGAGCAACAGGTATGGAGACAGCTGCATTTTAACTACAGAAAAACGCATCAGACATATTAAATTAAAATACAAAGGATATCATTACAATCTTATCAACTTGCTTTAGGCCCGACTGAATGTGGTTAGAATCACAACAGATGTGCATTGGGTCTCTTTGACACGTTTGTTTATTGTATTATAGCCGCCTCGTTCACGCACTTGAATGATCCCCTTTCTCTCTCCAGGTTTGTTCCTGATCGGGAGTTCTCGGGTGCGGACCATGGCCCCCGCCGCGACGGCCCGGTGCAGTTCGAGGAGGATCCTTTCGGTCTGGATAAGTTCTTGGAGGAAGCCAAGCAGCACGGAGGCTCCAAGAGGGCGTCCACTAGTGGCCGCTCAAAGGACTACGACCACGAGAAGAAACGCAGGAAGGAGTGAGACAATTCCACTGTACACAAATTCTGGGTCAAATCCTCCTCACCCTATTTTTTATAGCTGTAAAGTGAATGATGAACTATTAGTCATATGGTGTTTCATCTAACCCTAACCCAGTCGTGTTTCTTCAAACTGTTGTACTGCAAAGCAATTCTAATAAATGTCTTGTAGAGGATTTCATTGAATGTGAAAGATTATTTATGAAATTTGTCTAAAGTAATCTCTGAACAGTGCTCTACTTGAGTACAAGATGAGATGAATTTTTAATGACTCTCTCCATTAGTCTTTTAAATCCAGTGCATCTGCGGGAACAAACATGAGTTCTCCTTGAGTTTAAGGGGAATATTAGTATTGTTTAGTTAGTTTGAGAGCTTTATAAAGAATGCATAGTTTACATTACATGCAAAAATAATCTGTAAATTGGTCCTCTATTAATAATGGGTTGAATAATTCTTTAAATAATGGCATTTTCCCTAGAATTGTTTTAAATGGAGAGGGAAATGATAAATGTTTTTTATTTTATATTTATTTTATTGCTCTTCCTGATTTTAATGAAGGAGTATTAATGTGTCAGACTTGGACTTCATATTTAAAAATAATGTTAGTATCCATAGCATTTTTACAGCAAATATTCATCGTCCCATTCTGTTACTTTCCATCATCACGCATAACATATAGGAAAAAAGAGCAGATGGTCGAGTAATGACAGTGAATAAATCTCATCATGCTATAATTTTTAATAGGTTTACATCATAATTAGTAGTTTCATGTGATAGTGAGGTTAATCGACTGTTATAGCTAGAAATACTTATCTTTTCTCTAAACATTTCTAAATGTCATTGCATTTTATATCAAAACTCACATGATTATTGATGACTTTTTTTTATTTTAAGATGTGTTCATTTATAAATAATAAATGAAGTAAATAATTTACGGATTAAAAGGGATTGAAGGGAATAAGTGGCGAATGGTTCTATAATTGTAGTTATGAAGTAATCAGTTTAAACTATTTGCAAGTTAATATTTTATTTTAAAATGTGCACCTGTTCACTCTTATTCATTTTAATGTCTGATATGTTGAAAAACGCAAATGTTTCTTGTCTCGTCGTCACATTCATTTATGAATGACATGAATCATGATCACATATTTTCAATTCAAAACTGTGAAATTTCTGTTTTATTTATTCTACACTAAAATGACAAGATAAGACAATGAATTTTTCTTTGTTTTTTATTCATAGCTCATTCTCCGAAGTGTTTTAACAGAGTTTGAAGTAATACAAAAACCACATCTGAAACTGCATTATTTTGATGTATGATACCGCATGATTTCCTGTAATTATCTGCCACAAAGGTGATCAAATGCCAGGGTTAAAGGACTGATATAGCCAAGATAACTCAAATAGATCTTTCTAAAAAAAAAATTAAAAAATCATAATTTCTCTGGCCATATTGCTGTCCAATGAACAGTTTCTAATGTGATTTAGGTTTCCTAATTGAAACATCCAACGCTTGAATAATTTGCAGTTGTATGATGTGTTTTGTTCCTATGTTTTATTTATTTCTTCTCCCAATTTGCATAATGATTAAATGTCCTCAATAATTTAAAGGGCCAATAAATAACAACAAAATCTCTGCTTCAAAAACAGTTTAGGGATTTATGTGCTACTCAAATCAATGTTAGTCCCATTCATCATCTTTGATTACTATTAATGTTGGAAACTTGGCAGATCCACAGTTTAGCTAATTTATAGTTCATTTGCATATCATTTTGAATGTCTATGGAAGTTGGGGTAGATGCAATGATCAGACCTAAATATATAAGAACACTTAAACATGTGAAGCATTGTATAAAGCATTATCAGTTATTGAGAGCTCAGTTAAACCCAATCTCAAATAAAATATTTTGCTTTGTTTTTCTAAATATATAATATATAAAATATATATTTTATATATTTTTTTTATTCATGTTGCTCATTAGGATCCAGTGAACACCAGATGCTTTATGCATCAGTGTAGTATATATCTTTTTTAGTATCCTTTCTCATTTTGTTTCTCATTTCGAATCCAGCATTGTCCCAAGTGTTCAGGTGTATTTAATTCTTCAGGAGAGGCATGATAATGAGTCCTCTCTTTTCTGTTTTGTATTTGGAGTTTCTCATTGATGACAGCCTAAGGAAATTGGTTCTTTTTGCGAGCTTTTGTATGGTTTGAAGAACAAACAAACCAGCACATTGTTTCGTGTCATAATGGAAACTTTGGCAAGCGGACAAAAGCTAAGATTGATAGGTTTTTATCTGCTGTCCACGGAGGAACAACCAGCGATATTCCAGGCTGGTTGTTTCAGTCGATTGGGGGAAAAGCGTTTTATTCTTTTGGAACGGAGACAAAAACAGCTTTTAGATAGCGTTCATCTGCTCGTCTGAAGCTCCAGAGCGCTTCAGAAAAGAAACTAATGGTTGTGTCAGTCAAACAGATGCCTCTTTTATATTAACCAGTTTATTAATAAGACTTTACTGACTGTTTATTGGTGATTCTATGCACACTTTTGGCTCTGTGGAAAAACATTCAATTCAGTCCAATAATTGAACCGTTAAATGAGGATCTTTTACTGCAAAGCTGCTTTGAAACAATGTCCATCGTGAAAAGTGCTATATAGACTCACCTAAAGGATTATTAGGAACACCATACTAATACTGTGTTTGACTCCCTTTCACCTTCAAAACTGCCTTGATTTTACATGGCTTTGATTCAACAAGGTGCTGAAAGCATTCTTTAGAAATGTTGGCCCATATTGATAGGATAGCATCTTGCAGTTGATGAGATTTGTGGGATGCACATCCAGAACACGAAGCTCCCGTTCCACCACATCCCAATGATGCTCTATTGGGTTGAGATCTGGTGACATGGTGCATTATCCTGCTGGAAGTAGCCATCAGAGGATGGGTGCATGGTGGCCATAAAGGGATGGACATGGTCAGAAACAATGCTCAGGTAGGCCGTGGCATTTAAATGATGCCCAACTGGCACTAAGGGGCCTAAAGTGTGCCAAGAAAACATCCCCCACACCATTACACCACCACCAGCAGCCTGCACAGTGGTAACAAGGCATGATGGATCCATGTTCTTGTTCTGTTTACCCCAAATTCTGACTCTACCATCTGAATGTCTCAACAGAAATTAAGACTCATCCGACCAGGCAACATTTTTCCAGTCTTCAACTGTCCAATTTTGGTCCAACTCTTGCATCTGAAAAATAGCAAAAATAAATGATGAAGGCATGATGAAAGTTTTAATGAAAAGAAAAATCAGTTTAATCACCTGATTGAAACATAAAAGTGCTCAAAGTAGACACAACACCCTTGTATGCAAACATTGTTTGTGACATATATAGAATAAACAGCATTAATCTGCAAAAATGACATTGATGGCTATCAGCAAATGTTACACTGTCCTTCATCCTGAATTTGTCACAATATTGTTTTAGTGGTTTTATTCAGTAGTCTCTCTCTCTCTCTTTCTCTCTCTCTCTCTCTCTCTCTCTCTCTCTCTCTCTCTCTCTCTCTCTCAAATTCAATTCAATTCAAAGGGGCTTTATTGGCATGAAAGTTTTTCAAACAATGTTGCCAAAGCATATACAACATATACAAATACTCTATACATATATATATACATATACATACACACATATACATACACACACATATATATACACATATACACACATATATACACATACATATACATACACATACATATATATATATATATATATACATGCATATATACATACATAAACACTTAACACAATATTTGGATATATTTGTGTGTGTGTGTGTGTGTGGCATGTTTGAATATATTGGGCAGCAAGATCTCTCTCTCTCTCTCTCTCACAAAGAATCATTCCTGTTTCGAGGCGGCTAGACCCTTAGTGCGCCCACCAAACGAAACGAAAAGCTGCTCAGAGCGTCTGAACGGGACATTCGCTATCTGATACGGGCAGAGCCAATAGGGAAATAACCTGAGCTCTGAATGGGATACCAATCGCTTTGGGGACATAGCCATGTCTAGGTTTAAGAACGACTATAGAGTCATTAGGTCCGACTCAAGACACGCAGCGCTAGCAGAGAGTGCGTGAAGGTCTCCCACATGTTTTACTGATGACAGGGCAATCAGAAAGACGGTTTTGAGCGAGAGGTATTTTAGGTCCACGGAACCTAACGGTTCGAAAGGGGGGCCCCGCGCTGCCCTGTTCAGACGCTCTGAGCAGCTTTTCATTTCGTTTGGTGGGTGCACTAAGGGTCTAGCCGCCTCGAAACAGACACTGTCCAGATGGATAGTTGATGCAATTGCAACCGCATATGCATCTAAAGACCTGCCATGCCCTCTGGGCATCAGGGCTCCTTCCACTAGAGGCATGACCTCATCGTGGGTATGGTCCAGCGGCATTTCCATTCATGATATATGTGTGGCAGTGGGATGGGCTTCCCCCTCCACCTTTGTCAGATTTTACAATCTGGAAGTACCCGCCCTGCAGGCTAAACTACTAGCAGTCTAGTATACTTCAGCTCTCCTGGTTGAGCTGCACTGTTGGAAGATTCACTCACACAGACCGGCCTTGCCGCTTTGTTCTTCCCTATACTCTTATGTGCATAAGCATACTCCCATATGCTTATGTACTACACAATCTCCGGCCCGCTCTGCTGGCCTTTTTTATCACAAGTACATACATATATTCCCCACTCATAAGAGTCCACCCGGGGTCCCGTAGCGTAAGCTAGCGTAAGCTGTTCCCGTAGCGTAAGCTAGCTTACGCAATACGAGGGAACCTCTCATAAGAGAACAAATCAGTTACCTAAAGTAACCTCGGTTCTGTCTAGATGAGGGAACGAGTATTGCGTTCCCGGCCGTGCTTGTGCTACTAGCGTTCTCGCTTCATTCAATGAAAACCAGAAAACAGCAGGAAACTCGACTATTTATAGACTCGGGCAACTCCGTTTTGGCGGGCTTTGACGAAATGAGAGCGTGTCAGCTTCTCATTGGCCGCGAGTTCAACCGAGTTCCCTCATAGGCTGTAGCAGTTCTCCCTGAGCGAACCAATGAGCTGCTAGCTAGCCCGCTCATGGTATGCTGCAGTTGATCTGTGTTGACAATGGATCCAAAATTAAAGGATAATATTTTGGCTTCAACTTCTTAGAAAAGATTAATCTTCTCAGAAAAGATGAATCTTTCCCGTAGCGTAAGCTAGCTTACACAATACTCGTTCCCTCATCTGGAGAGAACCGAGGTTACGTTAGGTAACCGATTCGTTGTTTCACATAACAGATGTTAAATTAAGTCAAAACAAAATAACAACTGAATATACACACAATTCCCTGTTCAAAAGGTTACATGATTTTTGTCACCTGAATGTGATAGTTGTTCATGAGTCCCATTTTTGTCCCGATCAGTTAAACTGTCCACTGCTCTTTATACAAATCCTCAGGGTTGTTTGAAACATTTCCAGTAGTTATTGATTTTGAGATCAATCTTTTCACACTGAGGACAATTGCAGGACTGTAAATATTGATGTTCGGGAAGGCAACAGGCTAAAATTGTCTTCTGGGAAACATGTAACTATCTTATGTAGCTTTTGTAGAGCACTACTAAACAAAAAATTAGAAGTTGTGGTCAAAATAAGATCAATTTACCTCAATCACCATGTTCAAAAGTTTACACCCCTGGCTCTTGTTATATTGTTCTTTTGTTGCTGTGTTCCCAGGATTTGTTCCACTGTACCAGGACTTTAAGAACTTCTAGGAATCTGTAGATGAGGATCAGAGATAACTGGAACAGGCCCATATGCAGCGTCCCTGGAGCCAAGATGGACCTGGTGGAGCGGGTCACACCTGACTACAACTGGACCTTTGAGTGAGTGTTAAATTGCCAGGATATATCCAGGATATGATCTGAAATCTAAGACTTATCAGCAGGGTTTAGTCTTATACCCTAAACCAGTTAAATGCAAGTTTGTCTGATTTCCAAACTAGTCAGGAGTAAACATTATCAGAGTTTATTAAAGGATCTTAGGTTGCGTCTTTCTGACCACTATAAATTTGAATAAATCTGAATGTAGTGTTTACATGAACTCTAAAAAAATGATGAAAAGTGATCGGTTGATGTGTGTTTTAACATTGCTAAGAAAATTCCCGCTCCTCCGTGCGATACGAGACCGGTGTGTCTCACAGGTGTCGCTCATCTGTAATCACGCCACCGGCCTCGCGCCGTTCTCCCGCGGCCCTCACTCGTCCTGCTCGCCACAGTACACATGATGAATGGCGACTTTAGAACACAAAAGCCGAATCCCGGACATTTTGGGGTGATCTCGAAACACATTTTCGGGCAGACTCACTCATCACGGAGACTCACTAGTAGCCTACATTTGTTGTTTAACGACTGCGCTCTGTTACCGGTAGGCGTGGCCTCCTAGGGCAGTGAAGCAAGTGTATTCTGGGAGTGTCTTTCATCCACATGAGCCAAAAATACATTTTCTGGCTTTTCTCAGTATAGAAAGCTGTGGTGTGACCTGATGTGATTTGTGCAAAAGCATTTGCAAAGGGAGGCTGGTTTGCATACTTTTTCTGGCTTAGAGGAAGGCCATTTCATTCTTTTTGTCTAGAAATAATAATAATGATATCATATTTATCACATGCACATTGTAATGGCAGAGGAGGATGGGATGGGACAATGTAAAAAATAAAGCTGAAATGGAAATTTAAGTTACCATTTATATAATCAGAGAATTTTCAAATCTTTTGAAAATATTGTTTACTTCCTGGCTATCAAATAGCTCAAAAGCACAACATCATAAAGACTCCATTTTCACATATTGCAATATCTAGTCTATCTATGAGTATGCATTAATGTTACATCTGACCTGCGTTCTTCTTTTTTTTAGCATGGAGCAACAGTACGACTTCCTGAGGTCATTGCCCTAAAGAAAAAGTACAAAGCTTACCTGTACCTGGATGAGGCCCACAGTATCGGGGCACTAGGACCAAGAGGCAGAGGTGTGGTGGACTACTTCGGCCTGGATCCATCTGACGTTGACATCATGATGGGCACTTTCACCAAGAGCTTTAGTGCTGCTGGAGGATACATCGGAGGAAAGAAGGTTTGTCCACACAGTTTAAGCTGTCAATCCAAATTCCAGAGTTTATAAATGGCGTAATGAATAATTCCCACTCTCTTTTTTTATAGGAGCTGATCGATTACCTCCGGGTACACTCTCACAGTGCAGTTTATGCTACCTCAATGTCCCCACCAGTCACCCAGCAGATTATTGCTTCTATGAAGTGCATTATGGGAGAGGATGGCACCACATTAGGTGAGTTTAGAATTTTATTCAAGATCAGTTCTAATAAATATTACTTGGGTGGAATAATCTTTGTGTGGGTTTTATTCAAAATAGTATCTGTAATATAATAGTCAAACCAAAATTTATATAGACACCTTCAGCATTTTTCACATTATCACAGTTTATTCGCTATAGTTTAGAAAATGGTAATACAATATGATGAGAACTCACTGGTTTTGGCCATCCTTCTGTTAGACTGTCTCACAAATGAATAAGGTTGAATAGCTGTCGGCTGATAAATTTAAGTACACAATTAGATAAACCAATTACATAGCAATGCTTAGTCTGTGGTGTAAAAAGGTCACATTAGCAATTAAAGAAAAACACTTTAGCAAAACTTGGTCAGGTCAAAGTGTCTGAATAAATTTTGGTTTCAAATTTTTATGAATTTCACTGGTAGTCACTGTATGAAGAATTTTTTGGTATAATATGTCACAATTTACTTAATTATGCTATCCTCACTTACTTAAATGAACTAGTGTCCTGCACCCACTAGTAAAAAAATAAAGAAAAATTATATCTGCTGTCTGAATACTTTTTGGTTTGACTGTACCTAATGTAGTACTTATAGTGTAATTGTACATTTATAGTATGTGTAATGTCAAAAAGAGCCAATAGATGGCAGCATTAACTCAGAAAACTCAGTGAAAACTCACTGTCCTATAATGTAACCAAGGTCCAGTGGTTCAAATAGTTTAATTTGGATCAGAATAATCCTGATGTGGAAATCCCATGTTTTGCAGGATCAGGATTTGTTCAAAGCAAAATAGGATTAAATCACCACCTTTTCAGATTACCATATATGGATTTAGCTAGGCTGCGAGCTATGTAAATAACTATAAGTGTTTCATTTGAAGAGAAAAAAAATACAAATAAACATCTCCCTCCTTTTTCTATTTTCTTTAAACAGTCAGAGCCCTACAGAGGCACTAAAGGGACATGATGATGGGAACAAATACATGAAATGGGAGAAGAATTATATATTTGAATGCTTTAGCATTTTTTGGCAAAAAGTTTTGCATTCCCCAAGAAACTTTGCGCTCATTGGCAAAGAGCAAACGTATTGAGAGTGAATGCAAAAGCTTTAAAAAGATTTTTTCCCCCTATCTCATATTTTTTCTCCCATTATCATGTCCCTTTAGCCCCTCATGTGACCCACAATTAAAAACAAAGAAATACCTGCTATCTTTAAAGTCCATTGTTTAGTATCACAGAAGATGGTTTGTATTATACACAAACACACAAGAAAGTACACAGGTGAACAGCATGTGACCCAAAGTATATCATGCAACAATGTTTGTTATAATAATAAGTCTGAAATACGATAGGTTCATCGCTCTCACCTCAATGGCTGGGTGAAGTCCCAGCCGCATATTTGAGGTGATGGCCAACACTTGCGCATTACAAGTTCGCCCTACTGAGCTTTGTGGTGTAGGCCCAAGGTGCTTTCTTCGGGTTATCAGGTGGGTACCCTCCTTCAACAGTGTTTCGTCAATTAACCCACAACACCTCCAGAGGGCTTGTCAGCTAATCCCAGCATCCTGGGGCAGCCCCCTCGGCCCCTTGGGCTCGACTACCAGTGCTCTTTTTAATGTTCCCTCCCTACCCTGTGGGTTGTTCCATCGATCACAGCGCTTTAGCCACAGCCATCTTGATGCTGCCTCTGCTCTTCTTATGATGTTCGCTATAAGCCGTCTCTTGCTGGGACCTCTTATTCCAACTCTGGACAGGATGCTCCAAAGTGACTTCAGGAAATCCTCTGCAGCCTACTTCCACTGGCAAGTTCCATGCCTGCCATCCGCCTGGTTGGTACTTCCCCCGCTTTCTCTCATGGGCCTCTTCTATCCTCTCCTCCCATGGCACAGTCAGTTCGAGCAGCACTACCTGTTTTGTTGCTCTGGACCAGAGAACTATGTCTGGTCTGAGAGTTGAGATAGTAATCTCCTCTGGAAACTTGAGCTGTCTCCGGAGGTCAACTCTCATGTCCCAGTCAGTAGCCGATGTCAGAATTCCTGCGCCAGAGGATGTCCCACTAGAGATCTCCCTGGCTCTAACAAACTTAATCAAACGGGGTGCTGTCGACTTCGTGTTTTTGTGGGTCTTCCTTCTCTCTTCCTCCAGACCTGCAGCTAGCATGGCAAGTATCTGGTCAGGTCATGCCTCCATCTAAACTTGCCATCAGCCAGGCTAGCCTGACATGAGGACAGCACATGTTCAAGGCTTGCCGGTTTCCCACAGAGCATGCAGTCTGGGCTCTCAACCAGTCCCCAACGATGGAGATTCACTGGTGTTGGTAGTACATCGTATGTGGAGCACAGAAGGAATTTTATCCTCTCATCCTCCATGCCCCACATATCCCTCCACCCCAATGGTCTTCCTTGGACACTGCCCCAACACGTCGACCTCCCCTGATTTTTCATGGCTGCTGCCCTCGCTTGCCTATCCTCCTCCTCCACCATACGGAGCTCTTCCTGGACTAGACTGCGGTGACCTTTGGCAGAGCATCCTTCCACCTGGCTCTGGTTATAACTCCTAGGCCCAGCCTGCCTTGGTTGACCGTCCCCACGATGTCTTTGTGGCGTAGCCTTGCCTCTGCGTCTGCCACAGCCCTGCCTGCTGACCATTTCCGTCCTGTGCGGATGGTGATATCTGCCTGGCGGACCAATTGGTCACTACTGTCACGAAGCATTATCACCTGCTGGGATTTGGCCACCTTAAACTCTTCAACCACAGATGTTAATGGCAGCTGTAACTTGCTACCTGAGCTGTACAGGCCAATTGAGGAAAGGGATTTAGGGACTGACAACCATCTGCGAAGGAAGGTGTTGATCCTCCTTTCCAAGGCTTCAACTGTTGTTAACGGCACTTCATACATGAGCAGTGGCCACAGAAGTCTTGGAAGAACACCATGCTGATAGCCCAAGAGCTTGAATCTTCCAGGAAGCCCACTCCTATCCAAGGCTCGCATCCAAGCTTCCGCCTGCCCGAGCATTTCCTTCACACTCACTCGGTCATTCAGTTCAGCTCTAAACCATTTCCCAAGCTCTTAATAGGTCTCTCACTGACAGTGGGAATGAGGTCTTTTCCAATCCTGAAGCGAAACTGGTCCTGCACGCGTCCTTTCCTCAACACAATGCTCCTTGACTTTGCTGGCTTAAACTCCATCCTGGCACCTGCAATGATCTTGCATAGATCTTCCCAAATTCACTGACCTTCTGGGAATGATCTTGCTGTTACGGTCAGGTCATCCATGAATGCCCTAACTGGAGCCTGCTCATTTGCCAAAACCGCACCTCTTCTAGGCTTCTCCACTGTTTTTACCAAGAGGTTCTTTGCAGCTGCAAACAAGATGACTTTGATGGTGCATCCAGTTACAATGCCTTTTTCCAACCACTGCCAGCTGGTGGTAAAGTTCCCACAGGTGAATCGCATCCTGAAACGGTTGAAATACTCCTGCAGGAGGTGCTGGACTTTCCCTGGGACATGGTACGCATGCAGAGTGAGATCCACCAGTTTGTGAGGGACCGTTCCATATGCATTGGATATATCAAGCCACATGACTGCAAGATCTCCATGGTTGCATTTTGCATCCTCAATTATCTTTGAGATGACGCTTGTATGCTCGATGCACCCTGGAACTCCTGGGGCTCCCCCCTTCTGTACTGAGGTGTCGATATACTTGTTGCTCAGCAGAAAGGTGGTGAGTCTGCTTGCTAATATTCCAAAGAATATCTTACCCTCCACATTCAGAAGGGAGATGGTACAGAACTGCTTTATGTACGATGAGGGGATTTCCTCTTTGGGGATAAAACACTCCTCTGCAATGAGCCACTCATCTGGACGACGATTCACCCTCCACACTGCCTTCAACAGCTTCCATAGTCTCCTTCTCAGCCGCTCGCATTGCTTATACACTTTGTATGGAATCCCATTGGGTCCCGGTGCTGAGCCAGCCCTTGCCCTTTTGAGAAAGTCATTAACCTCCTTCCATGAGGGTTCTTAGTCAGCAAACTTGTTAGTTGGTTCCCCAAGTTTCATCATGGTCTCTCTGATCTGAAGTTCGGTGCCCCTTCCTGGATCGCTGTGTGTGCTTGAGAGATACTTCTCTACCTCTTCCCTTGATGCCTGAAGTTGACCCGATCTTTTGTCCCCCAGGAGCTTAGACAGGTAGGCGAACGGGTTCTTAGTGAACTGCTCCCTCTACTTTGCCCGCCATCTTCTATCTCTTCTGTAGTACTCTGCTCGGCGTAAGGTTTTTATGCGCTCTCTCAGGTTGTCCCGGATTTCCTTCAAAGCTAGTTTTTCCCCCTCCTCAGCTTGCCTGAAAGCCTTCCTGAGCCTCCGGAGATCAGCACGAAGTTGTTTGATCTCCTTAATCCTGCGATTCTCCCTCGGCTGTCTAGGTGTTGATTGGCAAGATCTCATTTGTTTTCCTCCAAACCGTTCAGCACCAATATTCCAGATAATACTTGCCATTGCCTTCATTTTCCAGTTCAGATCCCCTCCGAGAATGTGCTCCAACACCTTGTCCACTTCCCGGTCAAATCGGTCCCAATCCCTCCTTGCATGCGCTGCCGGCCAGTTGATTGCTTGCTTCCCTGCCTTCTGGCTGTGCTGCAAGTGCTGCTGGCTGCTCCCACTCTGCCCTAGTGTTGCCCTCAGAGGTACATCTGAAATGGTATTGCCCGCGCCCTCTCTGCTGTGTGCCTGGAGATTCTGGGTACTGTGGTTGGCCACCTGTCCCAGCATCTCCTCCGTCTCACCAGGTTGCCCTGTGTGTTGCACACTACTGGGATACAGGCAACCCATCTTTGCCTGATGGATCTTGAGGCCTTTCGTATTCTTGCAAACTTTCCCGCATGTGCAAACCACAGCTGTACCGTCCTGCTGTGCCAAAGTCCGATTTACACTTTCCGAGGTTGTTGCCATGGTCCGTCCTGTAGGTCGATCATCCTCCCCCGCTCTCGCCCAACCTTGGGGGTATCTTATCACATACTTGTTCATAGCGAGGGTTTGGATTCCTCCTCACGGAAGATGTGTTTTGGCCTGCCAAGCCGCCACACCCCTAACTGGTCTTCCCCAGATGCCAGCTGTCTCTCCTTGCTCTCACCATCCTTTCATGGTTGCCAACTAGTCTTTCCTAGTAGTCACTGGGTTGCCAGATGGGAAAGTCTGAAATACGATGGGTTCATCGCTCTCACCTCAATGGCTGGGTGAAGTCTCAGCCGCATATTTGAGGTGATGGCCAACACTTGCGCATTACAACTTCGACCTACTGAGCTTTGTGGTGTAGGCCCAAGAAAAATATCTTTATTTATATAGCACTTTTAATTGCTTCACAAGAGGCAAAAAGACAAGAAGGCTCTGGGCTGGTAATGAAAAGTTTACTGGTCAGACACAGATGGTCCATTAGAGAAACACGGTAGGGACTTTTAGCAAGACACTTTTAGCTTTTCGCCCCATGTTCCTCAAATAGAGCTAGTATGCAATTAGCATACTATATATACTGTATATGCTCCTTTGGATGAAACTACTTCTAAACCAGTTATCAGTAGGCCTACCCAGATTTGAAACTGGGAAAAACACAACGTGTTCAGTAAAATATCAGTTATACAGGGCATATTTGATAAATGAAAACATTAGTGGGAACAGAATTACATTTAAAATGGGCTTTTTGTGTAATTTGATAGACTTCTGGTCTACACACTGCCCGTTTCCAGTTTTATCCAAATACAGGAACAGAAACAAATAATTTTGAGATTGCTAGATACAAATATTGGCTCCACTGCACAACCCTATACTCTGTGGTATTGAATCTATCCATAAGGCTGTTACTAGCATACCGGTAAGCAGTTTGCATTAAATGCCTTCATCAAAAACTATGAACAAATCTATGGAAGGTAAATGATTACAGGTTCACATGCAACAAGGATAAACATGGATTAAAGTTTGATTCAATGCAGAAATGTCCTATGCATAATTTTTCAATGCAACTTGTGGAATAATATCAAGATGATTGCTAAACATTGTTATATTTAATTTGGTCCATTCTAGTCATATGGATCACTTTCTACAAACTAAAAATCATCTACCCACCCTCACTTGAGTGACTTTTACCTGTATAATATAAGAGGAGCTGTTATCAAAAGGTCATGAATTCACCTTTGACATCAGTAAAAAAATATGGGAGAGTTTTCTCCTTTTAAAATGGATAAATCAATATATTTAGCTATTCATAGTAACAGAGTACAATTTTATTTTCACATTTACATCGTAACCCACCAGCTGAGAACCATTACATTCAGTTAGTAGTAACAAATGAGAAATACACACTGATGCTGTTTTAAATGGAAAGTAATCATTGCCCTGACCTTAAGCAAATTGTTTAGACTGGATTGATCAGCAGTTTAAATGCTTTGCCTGAGTAATTGGATCACCTTGGTCTTCTTACTTCTTGACTTTTTTGCCATGAATTCTCAATGACAGTGTCCCCATAATAAGATATCACATTGATTTCACAGGCAGAAAGGGATGACTGACAGGAAGAGGGACATGATGTGACAGATGTGATTGTTGCAGTTAATGGTGTGCTGATGCTATGAAAATCTGTTCTCTCAGTTGTATCTTACATCATTGTTAGAAGATCACGTCATTTTAGGAGAATCATTTTTGCACGTCATGTCATTATTGGTGGTGTAAAGGGCTGTACTGAACAAAGTTGTTTGTATGATGAATGCGTATTATCTTCTTAATTTTGTCATTTTATCTTAATCAAACTGCACAAGATGCCACTGCGGATGGCACGAATTTTTAGTTAGTCCGGATTTTTGTCTTCTCCAATCAGTTTCCCCAGGGATGAACTGCTTAACATTCGTCAGTACACACCACCCAATCTATTCAATTCAATTCAATTCTATTCAATTCAATTCAAGTTTATTTGTATAGCACTTTTCACAATACATATTGTTTCAAAGCAGCTTTACAGAAAGTGCATTTCAGAAAAGTACATGGAAAAATACATTTGGTTAATCATGTAATATTAAGGGCATAACATATCGCCGGCGTCTAGTCGTCTCTTAACAGGCGTTGAGTCGTCTGAAGTCTGACGAACGCCATTTTTCTTGGGACTAGCGTCCCGAGATAACAGCAGAAAGGCAGATGGGAAATAATTAGCATAGCTGATGTTCATAATGATTTCCATTACATGGGAGTAGATGTTAAAAACCACAATCTCACAAACTCTCCACAACCCAACCATACGCGTTCCGTATGGCATACCACCTACCGCAAAACACAGTATCTGTCCAACCACCCATCATTCACGCAATACAGACAGGAAAGTAATGACTGTAAATACTATGCAACTTATACAAGTAACCTGCAGACTCTTCAAGTTTTATAGTATTAAATGCATTCGATCTGATTCAACAGAGGAATAAAAGGTAAGCATTATGTGAATGGTTGGCTAAAGAGATGCGTCTTTAGTCTAGTTTTAAATTGTGACAGTGAGTCACGGACCGTATCGGGAAGGCTATTCCAGAGTTTTGGAGCTAAATGCGAAAAGTCCCTCCCTCCTTTAGTGGACTTAGAAATCCTAGGAATGACCAGAAGCCTCGAATTTAGTGATCTTAAAGAACGCGATGGATGGATTCTGTCTCTTGATAGCATGCGTAGCACTGTAGTACCAGGGTGCTTTAGTTTTCTCTCTAACCTTTTTTAATCTAATTGGTGCAACAATATTTTTTTTTTCTTTATTAAACAAACATACATACAAACCAACATAGTGCAGTGAGCCATCTTGTAATTGCAGAAGTGACATAGAGTGATTTAAGTGTTTGATCTAAGTGTGTATGTGATTTGGTGTGAGTGTGGGTGTGTATGTGTGTAACAAAGCTGTTACAAAGGCGGACTCCATCGTGTTTCTGCAAATGTTTCTCTTGGCTTTGCGATCCTTTATTACGGTCAGAAAAGATGTTTAGAACACATCTAAACCCGCCCCAGACCCCGACGTAAGCATGACGTGGTAAAAGAATGGTTCTAGTCCAGCAAGTTCTAGTTCCCGGCCGAGAACCGGTTCTTGGGCTGTCGAAATACAAAGAACTGGTTCGCGCGCAGGCACCGGCTCTGAACCGGCTCCGAACCGGCTCTCAAAATGCTTTGTTGGAAAAGGGGCTACTGAGGAGCGGGAATTTTCTTAGCAATGTTAAAACGCACATCAACCGATCACTTGTTTAGCGTTCATGTAAACACTACATTCAGATTCACCAATCAGAATGAATTCAGTTAGATTGAAACAAAAGGTGTGCATGTAAACAATGAATGGCGACCGCAGAAAGTAAAAGCTGAATCCCGGACATCGACGGCCGGACATGTCCGGGAAAAAGAGGACGGTAACCCACTCAGCTTTCTCCACAGAACAAGAGCCTGCTAACTTAGCTTCCAAAAAAGATGGCTGACACTATGTGTAATCCTAATCCTCCATAATGCATCCGTCTGCGTGTTCAGCTTCGTCCATATTTTCAAAACGTTTCTGCCGGTGAAATCAGACACACTGGCACTGATCTGTGATAGGTCTAATCTGCGCATTAGGCCCAACCCCCTATGGGCAGGTTTGAAAGGATGAGATCTTGTACTTGTAGTCTTTACAGAAATCCCCCTCTCTTACACTTCCTCCTACAATGACGTAAAATTAAGATTTTTGCTTCATTGTAGGAGGAAGTGAAAAAGGTTAAATATCAGATTTCTCTCGTCTCAGGGGAAAATAGGAGAGTGTTGCACGACCATTCAATAGTATAACTGGTTTTCTAAGTCTATGGTTTCTAACAATGGAAACCTTAATGCAAATGGGTGGAGTGACCCTTTTAATTGTTATTCAAACAGTGAAATAAATGCACAATAACAATATGAAAAATTATGATTATTATTATTATTTGAATTACCATTGTTTTTTTTATAAGCAGTTTACAATCTTTTGAAATATCTAGCTAGCTAACTAAATGTATGAGGGGCTAACAATAAGGGAACTCAATTTCCCCATTAGAATGACTTAAATGGTTGTGCCAGTTAGCCAGTAATACCCTGTCCAGTTTAACAATCCGCTATTGACAAACTGGACTGTGTCAAAAGCACATTAAAAAAAAAATTATATAGTTTTTTTTATGTACTTTACCATCACAGTTCACTGCTAGGTTGTTAAATGTGGAGTGCCATATCCCCGGATAAGTGATCGCTTATGGTGAGCTCAGTGCTGATTTTTAGTTATGGAATCATTTGTAAAGATAGAAATTAAGAACCTTGTCCCACTTTACCAGTATTCACCCTATGTGTGTCTTATTCACATTCACACCTTTATTTTTATTTGACTATATGGCTACTGTTGTTTTCTCTGTATTGGAAGCTTCTGCCAAAAATATTGTGTGTGCAAACATACCTGGCAATAAAGCTCTTTCTGATTCTGATACAATATTTGTAATATTAAACTGTTTTGAGGTTAATTTATCTAATATTTATTGTAAATCATGCATTATATTCAATGGCCTAATTCTATGAGTTCAACATCTTTGCTATTAATTGAAAAGCTAATTTAATTAAATCATTCCATTTGAATTTATCGTGTTGCTATTAATGTATCTTCAATTAAAATATGGGCTATTATATTATACAGTATATTCACATAGGCCTACTTTTATGAGTAAATATCTTTCAGATGAATCTCTTTTACTGGAAATTCACATTGACTGTCACCGTTATTCAATTATTAACTTATACATATTATTTAGTATTTTAAATGCTTTTTAAAATACATTTAAAATACATTTCTTTAAATGCAGGTTCTAGGGGTGTCCATGGTTAACCGGTTAACCGGAGTGAAACCTTTTTGCTCGGTTAAGTGGCGTCAATAAATATTTGCACAAAACTTTTGCGGGGTTTTTTTCTTTCTGAATGTCAATAAAAAAAATATTATGAAATGACGGCGATTCCATTAACGATGTTAATGCGACTAAAACATATATATATATATATTTTTTTCCTTTCGCGATAAGTCATTCAAATAATGGCAACGGAAGGCTAGCTAGCTATATCATAACCACCGCACTAGACATTATTATTATTTATGGAAGAAGACATGGTGTGTTATCCAAGCATTTGGCAGGAAAAGACACAGAATTACTGGGTGTTTCTCCCTCATTTCTACTCCGAGGTCTGGATTGGCATTTCTTTGAGGTTTTGTCTAGTAGGCTATTCCTTGTTTCTTTTTATGAATTTAAAAAAGAACTCTGCCTCGTATTTCGTTCATTCATTATTTAAATGCAGTTTTTCAATAAAGTAGCCTACCCTTCGCTTTCGTCTCCAAACATCGCGAGACTATGGAAGCTTATAGCATTATTCAATTTGAAATGTAATATGCAAAATGACAATGCAATATGTAAAATAGCATTTCATTTTGTATTTAAATTTACATTTTACATTACCATTTCTAGAAACTCAACCCATTCTCATAATTTACATATCTAATCATTTCTGTAATGCATTTTCATTTTAATTTTGCCACTTATAAAGCGTTATGCATATTAAAACTAGTGTATAAAATAGCAAATTATGTCATTTCATTTTCATTTTGCACCAAACCTTGCTAGAATGGTAATGTAAAATGTAAATTTAAATGCAAAATGCAATGCCATTTTACGGCTATTGCATTGTCATTTTGCATATTACATTTCAAATTGAATAATGCGCTTTCCACGAGACGTTATATCAGTGGCGTGATTCAAACTGGGGCAAACTCAAAAAGTGATTCTGTGAACGTGAGCACAGCATAGAATCGGACAAGATGTCGCTGTTAAGGTAAGTAGCACTGTAACACTGGCTGCCAGTTACATTTAGGATTGATTTTAAAGTATTATTACTGGTATATAAATCATTTAATGGGTTAGGACCTCAATATATTGCAGATATGCTCACTGAATATAAACCCAACAGATCGCTCAGATCATTAGGATCACATCAGCTAGAAATACCGAGGGTTCACTAAGCATGGAGAGTCTGCTTTTAACCATGCAGCTTCCAGAAGAGATCAGGTGTGCTCCTACAGTAGTCACATTCAAATCCAGACTCAAAACACATCTGTTTAGCTGTGCATTTACTGAATGAGCACTGTGCACTGTTCGTCCGACTATTCCTGTACTTCATTTTATTTTTTGTTCTAAATTGTTTTAATTATTTACTGTATTTTATTTTTATTATTATGATTTTTTTAAACTGTTTTAATTATTCTAATTTCTTTGGGTTATTTTAATTTCTTCCATGTAAAGCACTTTGAATTGCCACTGTGTATGATTATGTGCTAAATAAACTTGCCTTGCCTTGCCTTCTTTATTAACGGAATTATGTTATTAGGTGCGCTGAGGCCTGCGGTGTTGTCCTCTTTGTATCAGTGAGTGCTAAGAAGCTATACTACGACCACAGCAAAAGCAAAATAAATAACATTTCTAAGCAATAAGGTACGAGAGGCTGGCTGTGCTGTATCGTGATGTAAGGCGAAACGGAGTAACCCCTTCTCACGATACAGCACTTGCCTCGAGTAGCCATACCTTATTGCTTTTATAAAACGGTTGCCACACAATATTAAAGTAAAAAACGATATATTAGTGCAACTTTCTTGAAGAAAAATCACTAAAAGCCGTCCTTCCGCTATAAAAAATAGTCTCAGGGACTCGGGGACTATTTTTTTCGGTTCTATGTTGTTTTTATTTGAGCTGCTCAAATAAAAACAACATAGAACCGCAGTGTTGCAGATCTGTGTAAAAAAAAAAAAAGATCTTTCGGAGTGAAAAGGAGAGGATATGACTATGAGGACATCTGGCTGACGTGCGTACAGATTTTTTACTACTAATAGGCCTACTTTAAATTCAAGTTCACGTAAACTTTTCCCTCTGTTGCGGCTGTCAGTTATTCTCCATTCAGCGTTCAACAGTTCGGTTACGGCAGTCATCAACGATGAAACTCTCTCCAAGATGATTCAATCTTAATAATAGCCTATTATACCTGATCTGTAGATAAAGCTCTATGGTTTCACATAAAATGACTATCTTCCTGTACTGCTGTAAAGTTACCTTAATCATGTTCTTTTCTACCGTGCGTCAGTTTTGGATCACAACACTAACGTTAGCCCCCACTTGTTCCTCACGCGCACACAGCAAAATTTAAAACTGTTAAAAGAAAAGGCTCAATAAACTATTGCACAGATAGATACTGTCAATATGCATCGAAATGTCTTTCTTTTTCAATGCGGCGGACTCGAAGAGCTGCGTGCTGTGACTCCGTGTGGCTTCAAGCGTGGATGCGCATGAGCGCTTTGTGCCGCTCTGTATTGGAGTCTTTCATAATCATATCATTATACTTTTGCGCAATGAAAGATTATTAATAGCCTTTTTTGTTCTGTCCTATCGATGGTGCTGCCTCATTAAACAGCTTTGCTATATATGTAAAAAATGTCTTAATTTTAGAGTAGACTAATATATATAGGCCTAGCTAATATATAGCCTATATATAGGCCTATGTATTTTACAACAATACAAAGAGCAAATATATGTGTAATGTTTTACCAGATTTAGTGCTAGACTTATTGTCTTTTATTTGTTTCCCACTAAATAATGATATTTTTTTTCACTAAATGTTCAGATTTTATACAATTATTGTGCACTTGTGATTTTTCTAGACTAAATTTTACTGCTGAGTTACCCACTAATCTAGTTTATAAAATAATTGTAGTCGTTATGATCATATATATATATTTGATTTGTTGTTTTTCTTTATAATGAAGTTGTCTGTATTAAGTAGATCGTGTTTAACACACAAACAAGAGATTATCAGTTCAACACACACAGTTATAGAAATTCTACTTTATTTTTTATTTTATTTTTTTTAACTGTGCTGGTATCGGTATCGGCCGATACTCACCATTTTTTCTGAACGATCTATTCCGATACCAAAAAATATCGGGACATCCCTAATATTTTCTGGTAGCATCTAAGTTAATTCAGGAGCACTGTTGACATAGGCTTAGCTAACGTTAGCTTGATGAATTGAGTCGTTGAACACAGAGAGAACGCAATGTTAGCCAGCTAGCTAAAGCTCCAGTGGAAAATTAAATTATTAGCTACGGAGGCCATAATATTTTTGACTAATGGCTGAAATTAAGTTTCTCCAGCTCTCCCCAGGTTGGCAAAAATGCATATCAAAATTCATCAGATTGATGCTTTAAAATATGGAATATTTAAAATTTTCTTGCGGGGAGCATGCCCCCGGACCCCCCTATAGGGGTAATATCCTTCTCACCTTTTTCACCCCTGACCCCTTTTCATGCTTGGGTAACTTTGGGACAGCTTCTTGCCTAGCTACATTGTACAAAAATGATCTGTAAATGGGCTGTAAAATAAATAAAAATGTACTTTTTTGTTAAAATAAGTTGTCATGGGTCCTGCATACTATCCATATAGATCCGCCACCTATGTCCACCACCAATTTGATTGCCGGGGGGGGGGGGGGGGGGGGGGGGGGGTTAGGATTTGACTAATAGAATTGACATCCTATTAATAGGGATCACCTGGTGTTTTAATAGTTTCTGTTAACATCACTTGACTAATTTATTTCTTTTCTCAATTTTGTAGTTTTCTCCCTGAACCCACCCAACTGTCCCAGGACCAGTTAGAGGCGGAGGAGAGGTCTCGTGTTCAGAGGTCACAATCCACTGCTTCGGTCTCCACTCGCAGAGAACCTCCTCCCTACGGCTCCAGGAAATCATGGGTGCCCCGGTCACTAGAGGTACTGCAATACAAGATTATTTATGATTTGATTAGAGATTATTTTTGGATGAATTTATATGTATGTATATATAAATATACACAAGGAGACCTGAAAGTAAAGTGGAACCGAATTAATAAATTGCTGTTGTTACCATTCAAATGAAATCTTCAAACTATGTAAATCTGTAAACTAAATCCATCTTAGCACTGCAGAGGCCTGTTTCAGAAATGAGGTTAAGTGAAAAGTATCTTAACCTCGAAATGAAGGAAACTGGGTTTTCAGAATTGGAGAAATCTCAAACCTGAGAAAGCGGGTTAAGTCAAACCCTTTTAAGTGGTCATTTTCATATCGGTGATGAGCTCATATAGATTTTACAGTTTTATTTACACATTTTGATTTCCAAAACTTTAAAATAGACTTCTAAATCACTTCCTGTCACCTGTAGACACTCAAGTAAGCAAGACCGAATAAATTAAGTATTTTAAGTTGCTGCTTTGCTGTTAGCAGAGACATACTGCACAGATGCATGTTATTCATTCTAACCTCACTAGATTATGCTAGATCTAGGTCTTCGCTTCAGATGTTAGATTCCTACACTGATAAAATCATACTGTTAATTGCTTTGGTGATCTTATGATATTATTTTAAAGGATTTTGGAGATGGAGGAGCTTTTCCAGAGGTCCATGTGGCCCAGTATCCTCTGGAAATGGGTAGGAAGAAAAGGACGTCCAATGCTCTGGCAGTGCAGGTGGATGAAGAGGGCAAGATCAAATATGACGCCATTGCTAGGCAAGGTCAAAACAAAGACAAGGTGCCTCGTCTTCTTGTGTTGTTGAATTGTTAATATATATTCAGTGAATCACACCTGAAGAGGACATTTTCATTATTTTGTTTTCTTGTTTCAGGTTGTGTTCAGCAAAAACACACACATGCTTCACGAAGATCATCCCGAGCTGCAGAAACCAGATGAAGAGACGGTGAAAGCGGTGAGATATGAGACTAAGAACAGGTTTAACTGTAGATATTTACTACAGGCTGAAATAGGGCTGTCAAAATAGCTGAAACACTACATTTGATTATTTTACCTAAATGTGGTGGTTGAGGAGATTCCCCCTTCTATGTAAAGCGCGTTGAGTGCCGAGAAAAGTGCTATATAAATGTAATGAATTTTTCTTATTATTATTAAATATATTATCAAATTATATTTGAATTTAAAAGGCATCATTTCAGTTAAAGCGAAACACTTTTGGCTTGTTTCCTGTGTCCACAAGAGGACGCAATGAGAAAAATTGTAATGCAACTAATTTTTTTTCAAAGCAATAAAAAGAATGACTGTCTGGAAAAAAGAAAGCATAACATTTATAAATCAAATATAATTTCAAAAACTGCATAAGAAATTATGAACAAAGCAGCATTATGTATTTATGCATAGTTACAATAGATAGATCCAAAGTACTTCTGCTTTTAAATCATGAGATTCAGTGGAACAGGGAAGAAAAGGGTTTTAAAAGTGCAAGACAGGAGTGCAGTTGTCAAAGATGTCTGTCTAGCGCTCAATGGAAAAGCAGTGCAGAATACTCTGCATTGAGCTGCTCTATTTCTGCATTGTTTAGAATAACCATTTTTGCATTCAAATGTGGATTTTAATTTTAAATTCGATGAATATTCGAAATGGGGTTTTGACAATAACAGCATTTCAGTAGTTAATACCATACCAGCGGAAGTTCATAATCATCATTAATATCAGTTTCGCTATCCCAGCGAAAAATGGAATTCTTATGATTGCTTTGTTTAAATTATTAACATCATATTAATTCTAATTAAGTTCTACATGTATGTTTTTAAATAAGGTAAGCTTTGTATATGCATTCTTTGGAGTAAGTGGACGACAGAAGCAGGTTTATCTTCATTTACACAGAAATGTATAATGCATAAATGCTGGTCCATGATTACTAACTTTGAGTGTTTTTTTTGTTAGCTGGTGTTAAAATGGCATGAACAATGTTGGTATTGTTGTTGTTGTTGTTTTTAATCAAACAATGATCCTCATGACTTTCAATAATGATGAAGCCAAGCCAGCATGAATTAACGTTCCAGTTTCCTCCTCCTGTAGATTACAGAAAAGGCCCGAGCAGCTCGGAATAAACTGGTCTCGCAGAAAATTGCAGCGGCCATGCCTGTACGTGCTGCAGACAAACAGGCCCCAGCACAGTATATTCGGTAAGACCAGTTATTATAATAAATAATTGTTCTGGGTTGAGATATATCGACAGTAGGATGTTGATGACCAGAAAATAATTTAAACTTGTGCCTTGTTTAAAATCAAGTAAAGCAAGACATTGTTGAAAGGTGTAATGTGCAGCTTGAATTTTTGTTCTAGCACAAGCATGAATTATTCAGTAAAAACCCATTTATTGTTTAACGATTAAAGCTGTCTAAATCATCGGTTATGAGGTGGGAGTAGTTGCCCCTTTGTGCTTCCATTTTTAACTGCATTACTGTAACAATTTTTGCTTTAAAAACGCTTTTGTAATCTATGTTATGCCACAGATACTCCCTACAGAGTTTGTATTGAACCTGAAAAAATCCTTTAACGTCAGTCTGAGAGTTTATTTATTTATTTATAGTTTTAAAACAGGAAAAGATATAGGACAATCGGGGCTGGCTCAAACTGATTTTCAGCAGGTTCCTGCTCTGCAGAACATAAAAACCACATACACAACAAAGCTCACACACTAGACAGCAAGAGACAACAACACACACACAAACCATGATATTGGGCAACAAGAGGGGGTGTAAAGCCGTCTCAATGTTCACAGATATACCTGTCCATTAAATGGCGAGCAAATATTATTTTAAATAGTCTTTTTGATGTGATATTTCTGATGTGCTGTGGGATCTCATTCCAGGTTTTTGTAAGCACATAAAAAAGATCTCTGTCCATAACAGTTTCTAAAAGCCGGTAAAGGTAAAAAGGCCATTTATAAAAGATCTCGTAGTGCGCTCAGACCTTGAGCTAAGAACCAGTTCGGTTAGAGCAGTTACAGTGTGTCCATTTGAGATTTGATGAAAGGTTTATCCCATGGCTTATTTTATAGTTCTGAAATGACAAGGCATTACACAAAGATAGTGCAGTACAGTGGTGAGTCCAGCCTGGGAGCCTGACATGGATCTTATGAGCTCTATTATAAAGTCTTATTACTGGTTTAATAATCTCATCTGTTGTTAGTGACCAAAAAGGTAAACAATATGACAAAGTAGACAGAATGAGGGCATGAAGATAGGTTTTTGAAACAGAAAACAACAAATAGAGTCTAATTTTGCTATAAACATATAACTTTTGATTTAAGTTTCTGTGCGATGGTGTTTGCATTGCAAGAGGTTGACAGCAGTTTGTAATTGAGTTTGTGTTTGAGTTCACAAAAGTTCCATAAATTGTTTATATATTTCTTAAAGGTACACACCCTCCCAGCAAGGACTCGCGTTTAACTCTGGAGCGAAACAGAGGGTCATCCGTATGGTGGAAATGCAGAAAGATCCAATGGAACCACCGCGATTCAAGTATGTGACCTTAACCTGAGACTTGAGTGAAATTGGGTGGAAAACGCACAAGAAACTCAATGTTTGTGTTTTCTTACAGAATCAATAAGAAAATTCCTCCTGGACCTCCATCCCCTCCTGCTCCAGTCAAGGAAACTCCAAGAAGAAAAGTAGGAGTCTGGTTTCCACCAACTATCGATCTCAACATTGATAGTCGGCTTTGTTTACACTCACAGAAACCTGTCTGGAGGAAACATCTCAACTAAACATAATATTTCAAGCATAAAACTCCTATTTCCGTTTTTTTTTTTTTTTTTTTTTTGTAGATAACTCTGGAGAAACAGCAAAAGTGGAAGATTCCACCCTGTATTTCCAACTGGAAGAACGCAAAGGTAACGCTAAGCCTCCATCTGTTATTCAGCTGTTTACTGTTGTTTTAAAATATTGATTATGGATACAACCGCGTTGCTTTCTCTCACCTCTCATTTTGCTTCTCAGGGTTACACCATTCCTCTGGACAAGCGAGGCCCGCAGACCGTCCACATCAATGAGAACTTTGCCAAGCTGGCGGATGCTTTGGACAATGCAGAAAAAAAGGTAGACTGTGTATTCCTGCATCCCTGAACACTCTGAATTCCCAAATTGCTAAGTTTTCTGCCTTTTAAGAAGTAAAGAAGCCTTCAGCACTATCTGAGAGTAACACTATCTCATGATGACATCTGTATTAAAACAAAAAAAACATGCCTCCTCTGATCAATTTGGAGAGCATTTATAGGTCTAGCTTTATTTTTGGTTGGGAATGCTCACCACAGTGCAAATAAATCCTTATCCTCAGGATCCTTATCCTAATCCTTAATATAATTAAGTTCTTTCTAGAGCTGGTAAATATTTTGACTTATTTTTATGCTGATGATGTTGGTTGTGTGATGTGTACAGGCCAGAGAGGCTGTGGAGATGAGAGCTCAAGTGGAAAAGAAGATGGCCCAGAAAGAAAAAGAAAAGAAAGAAGAGAAGCTGAGAGAGTTGGCTAAGATGGCCAGAGACAGGAGAGCTGGAGTCAAATCCCACGGTGACAAAGGTACAAGAAGACGTTCACACCATCATTGAACGTCAATGTGTTACTCTTGTACTTGTTATCATACACAGCATATGTGGTATTTTTCTGAAACATTTGATATTTTAACTATCGCTGTTTGAAATCAATTTTATGTTTAAAGTTCATATTTATTTTAAATGTGTTTTCTAATTGATGAATTGAAAAGGGAGACGATTTGGTCTCAGCCCTTGTTTCAGTCATCAGAGTGCTGTCACTATTGGTGAGATCACCATGGATGTCTTTGATTTTCTCTCAGGTGGTGAAGAGACAGAAGTCAGGGAGCGTGATGAGATCCGTCACGAGAGGAGGAGAGAAAGGCAGCACGACAGGAACATCTCCAGAGCCGCCCCTGATAAGAGGTACATGCAGTTTTTACACACTTGCCCTGAATCATTCATGGGCCGGTAGAACTAGTGCACACATCCCATTTTAATGTACGTAGTTTTGCGTTATTTTCTGCGCTCTGATCACACACAAGTCCCACCGGTGTTCATTTTTACATCAGGCACCTTTTAGTGAAACAAACTTGACACATCCCGTATTCAGACCCATTTTGTCATGCTTGTTCTCTCAGTATATTTTCGTGCTTTTTTGTCCTTAGCCAATCACATGCCTGAGCACAGCTCTTGACCGATCAGAATCAAGGATTCGAACTAACCGTTTTATAAACCCACATACTATTACATCAGGTGATCCCTGTTAATAAGATGTAAACGTCCATCCATATACAGCTGTAATTGACATTAATAGGGATCACCTGGTGTTTTAATAGTTCTGTTAACATCACTTGCCTAATTTATTTCTTTTCTCAATTTTGTAGTTTTCTCCCTGAACCCACCCAACTGTCCCAGGACCAGTTAGAGGCGGAGGAGAGGTCTCGTGTTCAGGGGTCACAATCCACTGCTTCGGTCTCCACTCGCAGAGAACCTCCTCCCTACGGCTCCAGGAAATCATGGGTGCCCCGGTCACTAGAGGTACTGCAATACAAGATTATTTATGATTTGATTAGAGATTATTTTTGGATGAATTTATATGTATGTATATATAAATATACACAAGGAGACCTGAAAGTAAAGTGGAACCGAATTAATAAATTGCTGTTGTTACCATTCAAATGAAATCTTCAAACTATGTAAATCTGTAAACTAAATCCATCTTAGCACTGCAGAGGCCTGTTTCAGAAATGAGGTTAAGTGAAAGGTATGTTAACCTCGAAATGAAGGAAACTCTGGGTTTTCAGAATTGGAGAAATCTCAAACCTAAGAAAGCGGGTTAAGTCAAACCCTTTTAAGTGGTCATTTTCATATCGGTGCATCGTTTTTACAGTTTTATTTACACATTTTGATTTCCAATACTTTAAAATAGACTTCTAAATCACTTCCTGTCACCTGTAGACACTCAAGTAAGCAAGACCGAATAAATTAAGTATTTTTACTTGCTGCTTTGCTCTTAGCAGAGACAGGTTGTGTTCAGCAAATACACACACATGCTTCACGAAGATCATCCCGAGCTGCAGAAACCAGATGAAGAGACGGTGAAAGCGGTGAGATATGAGACTAAGAACAGGTTTAAATGTAGATATTTACTACAGGCTGAAATAGGGCTGTCAAAATAGCTGAAACACTACATTTGATTCTTTTACCTAAATGTGGTGGTTGAGGAGATTCCCCCTTCTATGTAAAGTGCGTTGAGTGCCGAGAAAAGTGCTATATAAATGTAATGAATTTTTCTTCTTATTATTAAATATATTATCAAATTATATTTGAATTTAAAAGGCATCATTTTAGTTAAAGGGAAACGCTTTTGGCTTGTTTCCTGTGTCCACAAGAGGACGCAATGAGAAAAATTGTAATGCAACTAATTTTTTTTTCAAAGCAACAAAAAGAATGACTGTCTGGAAAAAAGAAAGCATAACATTTATAAATCAAATATAATTTCAAAAACTGCATAAGAAATTATGAACAAAGCAGCATTATGTATTTATGCATAGTTACAATAGATAGATCCAAAGTACTTCTGCTTTTAAATCATGAGATGCAGTGGAACAGGGAAGAAAAGGGTTTTAAAAGGGCAAGACAGGAGTGCAGTTGTCAAAGATGTCTGTCTAGCGCTCAATGGAAAAGCAGTGCAGAATACTCTGCATTGAGCTGCTCTATTTCTGCATTGTTTAGAATAACCATTTTTGCATTCAAATGTGGATTTTAATTTTAAATTCGATGAATATTCGAAATGGGGTTTTGACAATAACAGCATTTCAGTAGTTAATACCATACCAGCGGAAGTTCATAATCATCATTAATATCAGTTTCGCTATCCCAGCGAAAAATGGAATTCTAATGATTGCTTTGTTTAAATTATTAACATCATATTAATTCTAATTAAGTTCTACATGTATGTTTTTAAATAAGGTAAGCTTTGTATATGCATTCTTTGGAGTAAGTGGACGACAGAAGCAGGTTTATCTTCATTTACACAGAAATGTATAATGCATAAATGCTGGTCCATGATTACTAACTTTGAATTTTTTTTGTTAGCTGGTGTTAAAATGGCATGAACAATGTTGGTATTGTTGTTGTTGTTGTTGTTGTTTTTAATCAAACAATAATCCTCATGACTTTCAATAATGATGAAGCCAAGCCAGCATGAATTAACGTTCCAGTTTCCTCCTCCTGTAGATTACAGAAAAGACCCGAGCAGCTCTGAATAAACTGGTCTCGCAGAAAATTGCAGCGGCCATGCCTGTACGTGCTGCAGACAAACAGGCCCCAGCACAGTATATTCGGTAAGACCAGTTATTATAATAAATAATTGTTCTGGGTTGAGATATATCGACAGTAGGATGTTGATGACCAGAAAATGATTTAAACTTGTGCCTTGGTTAAAATCAAGTAAAGCAAGCCATTGTTGAAAGGTGTAATGTGCAGCTTGAATTTTTGTTCTAGCACAAGCATGAATTATTCAGTAAAAACCCATTTATTGTTTAACGATTAAAGCTGTCTAAATCATCGGTTATGAGGTGGGAGTAGTTGCCCCTTTGTGCTTCCATTTTTAACTGCATTACTGTAACAATTTTTGCTTTAAAAACGCTTTTGTAATCTATGTTATGCCACAGATACTCCCTACAGAGTTTGTATTGAACCTGAAAAAAATCCTTTAACGTCAGTCTGAGAGTTTATTTATTTATTTATAGTTTTAAAACAGGAAAAGATATAGGACAATCGGGGCTGGCTCAAACTGATTTTCAGCAGGTTCCTGCTCTGCAGAACATAAAAACCACATACACAACAAAGCTCACACACTAGACAGCAAGAGACAACAACACACACACAAACCAAGATATTGGGCAACAAGAGGGGGTGTAAAGCCGTCTCAATGTTCACAGATATACCTGTCCATTAAATGGCGAGCAAATATTATTTTAAATAGTCTTTTTGATGTGATATTTCTGATGTGCTGTGGGATCTCATTCCAGGTTTTTGTAAGCACATAAAAAAAAGATCTCTGTTTCATTAACAGTTTCTAAAAGCCGGTAAAGGCAAAAGTCCATTTATAAAAGATCTCGTAGTGCGCTCAGACCTTGAGCTAAGTCTTGGAACCAGTTCGGTTAGAGCAGTTACAGTGTGTCCATTTGAGATTTGATGAAAGGTTTATCCCATTTCTTATTTTATAGTTCTGAAATGACAAGGCATTACACAAAGATAGTGCAGTACAGTGGTGAGTCCAGCCTGGGAGCCTGACATGGATCTTATGAGCTCTATTATAAAGTCTTATTACTAGTGTAATAATCTCATCTGTTGTTAGTGACCAAAAAGGTAAACAATATGACAAAGTAGACAGAATGAGGGCATGAAGATAGGTTTTTGAAACAGAAAACAACAAATATGGTCTAATTTTGCTATAAACATATAACTTTTGATTTAAGTTTCTGTGCGATGGTGTTTGCATTGCAAGAGGTTGACAGCAGTTTGTAATTGAGTTTGTGTTTGAGTTCGCAAAAGTTCCATAAATTGTTTATATATTTCTTAAAGGTACACACCCTCCCAGCAAGGACTCGCGTTTAACTCTGGAGCGAAACAGAGGGTCATCCGTATGGTGGAAATGCAGAAAGATCCAATGGAACCACCGCGATTCAAGTATGTGACCTTAACCTGAGACTTGAGTGAAATTGGGTGGAAAACGCACAAGAAACTCAATGTTTGTGTTTTCTTACAGAATCAATAAAAAAATTCCTCCTGGACCTCCATCCCCTCCTGCTCCAGTCAAGGGATCTCCAAGAAGAAAAGTAGGAGTCTGGTTTCCACCAACTATCGATCTCAACATTGATAGTCGGCTTTGTTTACACTCACAGAAACCTGTCTGGAGGAAACATCTCAACTAAACATAATATTTCAAGCATAAAACTCCTATTTCCGTTTTTTTTTTTTTTTTTTTTTGTAGGTGACTGTGGAAGAACAGCAAAAGTGGAAGATTCCACCCTGTATTTCCAACTGGAAGAACGCAAAGGTAACGCTAAGCCTCCATCTGTTATTCAGCTGTTTACTGTTGTTTTAAAATATTGATTATGGATACAACCGTGTTGCTTTCTCTCACCTCTCATTTTGCTTCTCAGGGTTACACCATTCCTCTGGACAAGCGTTTGGCTGCTGACAGACGAGGCCTGCAGACCGTCCACATCAATGAGAACTTTGCCAAGCTGGCGGAGGCTTTGGACAATGCAGAAAAAAAGGTAGACTGTGTATTCCTGCATCCCTGAACACTCTGAATTCCCAAATTGCTAAGTTTTCTGCCTTTTAAGAAGTAAAGAAGCCTTCAGCACTATCTGAGAGTAACACTATCTCATGATGACATCTGTATTAAAACAAAAAAAACATGCCTCCTCTGATCAATTTGGAGAGCATTTATAGGTCTAGCTTTATTTTTGGTTGGGAATGCTCGCCACAGTGCAAATAAATCCTTATCCTCAGGATCCTTATCCTAATCCTTAATATAATTAAGTTCTTTCTAGAGCTGGTAAATATTTTGACTTATTTTTATGCTGATGTTGTTGATTGTGTGATGTGTACAGGCCAGAGAGGCTGTGGAGATGAGAGCTCAAATGGAAAAGAAGATGGCCCAGAAAGAAAAAGAAAAGAAAGAAGAGAAGCTGAGAGAGTTGGCTAAGATGGCCAGAGACAGGAGAGCTGGAGTCAAATCCCACGGTGACAAAGGTACAAGAAGACGTTCACACCATCATTGAACGTCAATGTGTTACTCTTGTACTTGTTATCATACACAGCATATGTGGTATTTTTCTGAAACATTTGATATTTTAACTATCGCTGTTTGAAATCAATTTTATGTTTAAAGTTCATATTTATTTTAAATGTGTTTTCTAATTGATGAATTGAAAAGGGAGACGATTTGGTCTCAGCCCTTGTTTCAGTCATCAGAGTGCTGTCACTATTGGTGAGATCACCATGGATGTCTTTGATTTTCTCTCAGGTGGTGAAGAGACAGAAGTCAGGGAGCGTGATGAGATCCGTCACGAGAGGAGGAGAGAAAGGCAGCACGACAGGAACATCTCCAGAGCCGCCCCTGATAAGAGGTACATGCATTTTATACACACTTGCCCTGAATCATTCATGGGCCGGTAGAACTAGTGCACACATCCCATTTTAATGTACGTGGTTTTGCGTTATTTTCTGCGCTCTGATCACACACAAGTCCCACCGGTGTTCATTTTTACATCAGGCACCTTTTAGTGAAACAAACTTGACACATCCCGTATTCAGACCCATTTTGTCATGCTTGTTATAATATATTTAATCTGTGGTTGTAATAGCTTGAATTATTCATGCTTTTTCCTCAAAAAAAGTTCGTTTGTGAATTCCCTGAACTCCCAGTTTGAGACGCGTGTAATGCAGCGTGATGTCTCTTTGTGTCAGGTGTTAATGTGGGTTTCGCTGATGTCAGTGTAATTTTGGTCCGTCCAGGTCGAAGCTACAAAGAGATCAGGACAGGGACATCAGTGAGCTCATTGCCCTGGGACAACCGAACCCCCGTACCTCCAGTGAGGCTCAGTATGACCAGCGACTCTTCAATCAGAGCAAGGTAATCAACCCCCTCAGGCTTTGCTGATCTCAAATTGGTCACCTTACTGATTTAAATTCATCAGTGTAACGTTAAAGTGCGCAATTAAACGCATGAAATAAAGTGGTTAAGTCCAAGAGAATCCTTTTCCCTCTTTTTTCTGCCTCTGTGATTTTTCTGTTGATGAATCTTAGACCTTGTTTGGCAGGGAACATATTAATATGTTAATAAGAAACGACTGAAGACTCATTAATACTAACACTTAGTATTCTATATATCTCTTTAAAAAAGAAAACCTTTCTACATGTACTGTGCTTGACTAACTGGGACTGGTCACAGCATTTGAGTATTGTTGGTGTGATTGATGTATTGAACTTGTATTGATTGGTAAAGAAATTATGATTTTTCAGAACGTGGGGAATTATTGGCAATCTCTAGTGTGTATATTATTATTTATTTTTTTAGTTTTACATATAATAATATTATTATTTTAATAATAATATTTTGACTATAAAATGTTTTTAAAAAATCAATACAAATGAGTATAAGATGCACTTTTCATAGCTGTGAGGTATAAATCTCACTGTTTGTTTGTGTGTTTCAGGGGATGGACAGTGGTTTTGCCGGTGGCACGGATGAGATTTATAATGTGTATGATCAGCCCTTCAGAAGTGGCCGAGACATGGCACAGAATATCTACAGGCCTGGGAGCAGCAGGTATGGAGACAGCTGCATTACAGAAAAACACATCAGACACATTAAATTAAAATACAAAGGATATCATTACAATCTTATCAACTTGCTTTATGCCCGACTGAATGTGGTTAGAATTACAACAGATGTGTATTGGGTCTCTTTGACACGTTTGTTTATTGTATTATAGCCGCCTCGTTCACGCACTTGAATGATCCCCTTTCTCTCTCCAGGTTTGTTCCTGATCGGGAGTTCTCGGGTGCGGACCATGGCCCCCGGCGCTACGGCCCGGTGCAGTTCGAGGAGGATCCTTTCGGTCTGGATAAGTTCTTGGAGGAAGCCAAGCAGCACGGAGGCTCCAAGAGGGCGTCCACTAGTGACCGCTCAAAGGACTACGACCACGTGAAGAAACGCAGGAAGGAGTGAGACACTTCCACTGTACACAAATGCTGGGTCAAATCCTCCTCCCCCTATTTTTTAGAGCTGTAAAGTGAATGATGAACTATTAGTCATATGGCGTTTCATCTAACCCTAACCCAGTCGTGTTTCTTCAAACTGTTGTACTGCAAAGCCATTCAAATAAATGTCTTGTAGAGGATTTCATTGAATGTGAAAGATTATTTATGAAATTTGTCTAAAGTGATCTCTGAACAGTGCTCTACTTGAGTACAAGATGAGATGAATTTTTAATGACTCTCTCCATTAGTCTTTTAAATCCAGTGCATCTGCGGGAACAAACATGAGCTCTCCTTGAGTTTAAGGGGAAGATTAGTATTGTTTGGTTAGTTTGAGAGCTTTATAAAGAATGCATAGCTTACATTACATGCAAAAATAATCTGTAAATTGGTCCTCTATGAAAGGGCACCTATTATGCCCCTTTTTTACAAGATGTAATATTGGTCTATGAGCCCGATTGGCCCTTTGGTTTTTACACCACTATAATCCCTGTCTCAAGACGGACAAGATGTATATCTCGAATTTGCATTTAATGCCAAAAATAAAAAGTTATGTCGAATTTTGTCCAAAACCTACTTTTGCGAACTAGTCCCTTTTACCTGATCGGAACCAAACCAGTCCTATTCTCTGGACTGTCTAAATAAATAATTATCGAGAAAAAAAAAAGTTGAAATTTTGTATTTGGTTGGCTATAAAATACAGCCAAAAGCCAATAAATCCCCCCCAAAAAGTCACAACTTCACAAACATCGATGAGCATATGTGTCCTAACATGGTTAGGAAGCATGCAAAGTTTCATGAGGATCGGATCATAGGTGGCGCTATAATCGTCAAAAAGGTCTCTCATTATTAGGTGTTCAAGCACGAAGTGATGAAAACTTAATATTTGCTAGAAAGAAAAAAAAAATCCCCTAAAACGTATCGTGCAGCCCAAACCGTAAGGCCTAGAGACTTGAAACTCAGCCAGATGGTAGGGCCTCAAATTGAGGAGAACCTAGCAGAGTATGAGCCCGATTGGCCCATAGGTACTAAATTGCTCATAACTCCAGACGGTTTGACTTAGCTTCAAGGTTTTTACACCACTGTAATCCCTGGCTCAAGACGGACAAGATATATATCTCGGATTTGCATTCAAGGCCAAAAATAAAAATGTATGCCCAGAGAACTGCATTGGCATCTGCAAGTTTACAGAGGACTTTTTGTCCTGCTCAAAGCTCCACTGTAAAGCAAAGCACACTGTAAAAAAAATCCTAATTTTACAGAAAATAATTCTAAAAATTTTAGAGTATTTTTCTGTTATTTAAAATTATATTCAGAATACTGTAAAATTACGAACAATGTCTGTAAATTAATGAATTGACTGTTTATTTAAGGATTTTTATCATGAATTGCAAATTACAGTAGGCCTACTGCTTATTTTTAATACTGAACATTTACTGTATTATTTTATACAGCATGTTTCTGTTTTCTTAAATTACATACAAAGTTGTGTAAAATTACAATAATAATGTGTAATTAAATATGAAGCTCGTTATACGACGGAACATAGTTAGTCTACGTTAAAAGGTTTATAACACAGAAGAACGCTGCAATAACTTAATGGACTTTTTCAAAACTAAAATAGATTCAATCCGCTCTTCCATTCATGGATCCTCAATCCAATCTGCCCCATCTGTCCATCTACAGCCTGAAATCGCCTACCGCTTGAAATGCTTTCCAGCAATCTCAAATCAGGAGGTCGAGAAGATCATCACAAGGATGAAACCCACCACCTGTGCCCTCGACCCTTTTCCTACTGCCCTTGTCAAAAGAAACTACGTTATTCTAAGCCCTCTCATTACCACTGTAATAAACCAGTCTATACTGTCCGGCACTGTTCCATCTGCTCTTAAAACCGCCATAATCAGACCACTCCTAAAAAAACCCCACTCTTGCTCCTGATATATTATCAAACTATAGGCCAATTTCAAATCTTCCGTTCATCGCAAAAGTCTTGGAAAAAGTTGTTGCCACTCATCTCCAGGACCACCTCAAAAACAACCACCTATTTGAAAAGTTCCAATCTGGTTTCCGCACAGCTCATAGCACAGAAACAGCGCTCGTCAGAGTCACAAACGATCTACGAATGGCAGCTGATGCTGGTTCACCTTCCCTTCTCATACTGCTCGACCTGTCATCTGCTTTTGACACTGTGGACCATGGCATTCTACTCAACCGGCTGCATCAAACCACTGGACTTAGTGAAATAGCCCTGGACTGGTTCAATTCATATCTGACGGACAGAAAGGAATACATTTCGCTTGGAAAATCAAGGTCCCGGGAACATACAGTTACCTGCGGAGTACCTCAGGGGTCGGTGCTTGGCCCCATTCTCTTCATCATTTATATCCTGCCAATCGGACATGTCATCAACCGCCATGGAGTATCTTTTCACTGCTACGCCGACGACACACAACTGTACATGAAATCCGATCCACAACCTACTGCAGCATCGCCAACATCATCTCCATCCCCAGCACTCACTGCCTGTCTCGAGGAGATAAAGGGGTGGATGAAACAGAATTTTCTCCAAATAAACTGTTCCAAAACTGAAGCAATTCTCATAGGCACCTCGCACCAAATTCAGTCATCCTCACTCTCCGGAATAACTATCTCTGGCCAAGACATCCCGCTTTCCACAACAGTTACCAATCTCGGTGTGAGATTTGATCCACAACTCACCTTTGAAGTCCATATCAAAAATCTCTGTAAGATCTCCTTTCTTCATCTCAGAAACATTGCAAAACTCCGCTCTACACTTACATTAGCTGATGCTGAAAAACTGGTCCACGCCTTCGTCTCCTCTAGACTGGATTACTGCAACGCTCTTCTCATCGGGATCCCCAACAAAAGTCTGCAAAAGCTGCAGTACGTTCAGAACAGCGCTGCTAGGATCCTGATGAGAGTGCGAAAGCATGAACACATCACTCCCATCCTCCGCACTCTTCACTGGCTTCCCGTTTCTGCTCGGATCGAATACAAGGTTTCACTTCTTACTCACCAATGCATCTATGGAAACGCACCCCCCTACCTGAAAGAACTACTTACCCCTCTTTCTACAGCACGATCCCTCCGATCACAAAACTCAAACCGCCTCAAAATTCCAAAAACTAAACTCTGCACAATGGGTGATCGTGCCTTTTGCTCTGCTGCTCCCCGGATTTGGAATGCCCTTCCGGACCATTTGAGGGCACGACAGACCATCGACACTTTTAAAAAGGGTCTAAAGACATTTCTTTTTAGCAGATCTTATGATTTTTAAATATGTCTAGATTTTGTTTTTATGGTCAGACCTGTAGCACTTTGAGGTTTTTCTTTTAAAATGTAAGGTGCTTTTATAAATAAAATGTATTATTATTATTATTATTATTATATCCATACTTACAATCTAACATATTTCCTTGTCATTTTAAAGTTGTTTTTTGTTGTTTTTGTTTTTGTTGTTGTTTCTCAAAAAGGATAAATTCTGATATTTTGTAAAGAGAAAACAGTAGCCGTTTCAAATCCAGATTTGTAAAAGGGGAAGGAAAACATAAGTTAGCTTCTTCCTTCTCCTTTTTTTTCTATATTCTTTTTCTTCTCTTTTGAACATGCTGAGATTTTGTTTTTATTATTTTTTGTTTAAATATGCTCTGTTATCAATGACCATGTTCTGAAGAGGAAAAGGAAATGAAAAGAAATAAATTATTCATTCATTCATTCATTTTAAAGTAAATATTATTATTTTTACATTTAATTGTATTTTTACATATAAACTCTGTTATTGTCGATATAAAATTTTAGAAAACTTTTATCATTGCATTAAACAATTCGTAGTCTCTTGAAACTTTCAGTCATGTTGTGCTTCTGGCCACACACACAATCAGTGATGTCACAGAAAGTGAAAGCATTTACATTCCAAGAAAGTGGACTAAAGTAAATTTAAATGTCAGGAATGCTTTGCAATTATAGTCCAGACATGATTTAGTTAAACAAGAATGAAAAGAGAAGTAAATAAGTAGTAATAAATATGCAGTGTTTTCTCTGTTAAATATATCTTTGCTCTGTTGAATTGTTGTTTAGCAAAGCAGTGGTAAATATATTTTTTTATAGTTTATGAAGCGTTACACCGGCACTTTATGGTATATGTTACCAAAAAATTTTAACCATGCACTTCAATGAAAACACAATTTAACCACGTGTATTTTTTTCTATTCTTTCTTTTAAAACATGACTTATTTTCCAGTAATTGCAATGTTACCACACTATTGGCTGCCTGCAAGTGTTTTTGAGCTGCCATGATTGGTTATTTTTAGTGTCATACAGGAATTTGGCCAATGACAACTATGCACGGTTGCGCGCCTTCAGTTCAGTTTGAATTTCGTCAGTTCAGTTCAGTTGGAGTGAGTGTGCTACTGCGCGGGTTCTGGACAACGTTACTTCGGTTCTGTGGCTTTTATATTGTTTAAACATGGATTGTTTTACATCGGACAGCAACATTTTTTTTTTGAGTGAGTTGCGGGATGTAAAATAAAGAACAAATGTAATATGGACAACGTATTTTAACAACGTGTAGCTAACGGACATAATGCAATCTGCGGAAGGTAAGTTAACGTTAAGTAACACTTCATTTTATGGAAAAAACAAATCTGGTAACGTTAACGTTAAATAAAAATATAGTGTGTTAAGTTGAGAATCCTGACGCAATTCAATGTAACTTATTAGGCTAATGTTAACGTATGTATGGTATGTGTTGCTAGCATGTGTAACGTTAAATATTGTCAGATGATTTAACGTTAGATACTCCTCCATGGGAGCTTTACAATAAATTAAACGAGAACATTGTCTTTAGTTTTTAGAGACAGAAAGGAACTCGAACCACAATCCTTCACCTAGAAGAATTTTTGAATCTACTGTTGATCGCGGGATATGGCCTAGCAACTGATCAGTCAAAATGACGAGTCATTCTAAAATGTTTTGGAGCTGGTGAGTAAACTTTTGCAAGCGTTTGTAAATGTCTCTGTTAGTAAAAACAAATAGCTAATATTCCTGTGTATATGTGTCTGTTTCCCTCATGATCCAGGAATTTTGGGAAAAAATATTAACGTTATCTAGCCACACGATCTTCAGATGCGTGAGTATTGCCATAGTAATACACATGAAATAGAGACAGAACATGTAAACTCTGCTGAAAGGCACACTGATTCAAACCCTTCTGACTAGGGGTGGGCGATATGGAAAAAATATCATATCACGATTTTTTTAGGAAAATCACGATTATGTAATGAAATGTAATCTGTAATGCTGTAATGAAAAAAATAAATAAAAAATAAGACAAGATAAACATTATTACACAAATTAATATTCATATTAAATAAATAGTGCTTTATTTTTTTCAGATGCAGTAGGTGTATTTAGCAGTAGCATTGAAGTAATTAAATGAACAAATATGAAATTAAAACACCACATAGACTTCACTGAATAAATTGATTCTTATTAAAGCTATATTAAAGTTCTCAGTCAGTGAGTGATTTTCTCCTTGTGTTTTTTTTTTTTGTTTTATTAACACTAAAGGGAGTTCCCTCAAAAATGAAAATTGTCTTAATTTACTCTCTCAAGATTTTTTAAACCTGAATAAGTTTCTTTCTTCTGTTGAAAATAAAAGTTATTTTGAATAATGTGGGTAACCGAACAGTTGCTGGTCCCCTTATAGTTTTTTTATAGGTTCTCTCCTGGAAGTTAATGGGGACCAGCAACTGTTTGGTTACCCACATTAAAAAAAAATTGTAGTTAACAACATTTGGAACAACATTAGAGTGAGTAAATAATGACGGATTTTTTTTTTTTTTTTTTTTTTTTGTGAACTATCCCTTTAATGACAAGCGGCAGTACTATTTATTCCTGTCGCTTTTAGACCAGCACGCGTCGCGTTTAATATAATAATAATAATAATTCATCACATTTATATAGCGCCTTTCTGGACACTCAAAGCGCTTCACATAGAGGGGGGAATCTCCTCAACCACCACCAGTGTGCAGCATCCACCTGGATGATGCGACGGCTGCCATAGTGCGCCAGAACGCTCACCACACACCAGCTTACTGGTGGAGAGGAGACAGTGATGAAGCCAATTAGTATATATGGGGATGATTAGGAGGCCATGATGGACAGAGGCCACTGGGCAAATTTGGCCAGGATGCCGGGGTTACACTAGCCTGACTACGTCAGACTTCCTACTTCCGCTAATTTCATTTCGCTCCTGTAGTCAGTCTGAGATAGCGGCCTATCTTTCAGTTTTCCACTGGCCTGAAAACAGCCGGCCAATCAACGAACAGAGGGCGGGCTGAGAGCCGTGACGTAGCCGCTAAGCGCCGAGGAGTACATTGTAGGTTAGAGAAATCGAAAACCGAATACCGAAACAACCGCAGAAATGGGAAACAAGACACGGGATGCAATTCGCTCTGTTATGGAGAACATTCCGGGGTTTTTCAAACTGAAGCAAAAGTCGTTTACAGCCATGTTCACTCCAGTATTTCGCTCGCATCATCAGTGTTTTTTACAGCTAGGACCGGCGTGTGCAGACGTTTTTATTTTTGCAAATCATTATAACAAGTCATAACATTATAATATTATATTATTATGATAACATCTTATTATCATAATAATAATCCCCTATATTTCGTTTCGACATCCTGCTGCATTAGTCCCAGATATTTGATTCATGAACAATCTGTTCATTGTGTATGTCACGTGACAAATGAACGTAAGACTCGGAAGCAAGGTAAAGTGATTATTTATGTTCCCTGTAAATCATTTTTTAATCTCTTGATTTCTTAATTCAGAATATGATCAACATTGTTTAGGTGGATGTGATCGGGGAATTTGGCTGTTAAAATTATAACATTAAGCCACTTAAATAAACAAAATGACTCGCGGCGCTTCGGGCGGCAGAAACTAAATCATTCATGACTCGTGAGAGCCATAGACAGTAAAGGGTGAGAGCAGGGGCTCGTCCTCGCGGCGCGGCGGAAGCTAAATCAGTCATGGCTCGTGAGAGCAGGACAAGCCGATGCTGCGGGGCGGCCGCAACTCAGTAATTCATATAAATAACCTAGTTTGTGAATTGTTCATTCCCGGTTGGCACACATTTTGCAGCCCTTACAAAAGCGCCGCTCCCTGTCTACAGTGGAAGTTTGATCATAGATTTGAGTTCGATGCATAATGTCTCGATGCGGCCGTGTCGGCGCATAACATACGTCATAAGTAAACTTATCTGATTGGCTTACGGGTAACCAATGATTTTAAACTTCAGAGAAGCGCCCCCTTGCGAAAAAATAGAGAAAACACTTCTCTATTATGCCATTCCAGACTCTGTCTACGAAGCAAAGTGAAGTAGCAGAGTCTGGTATTACCAGGCTATCCTGCACCACCATCTCACAGTCCTTTTCCAGAAGCTTGTCATTGGCCCACTCCACAAATTGGCTTGCAGCTTTTTGGACCACCACTGAAATCCCTCACACACTTCTTTAAGCCATCTGCCGTCCCCACAACCAGACGCTGTGCTGTGACTAGATCCATCCCGCTTGTCTGGAGATATTTTGTGCTTTTTTTTGATCCAGTGTGCTCAAAAACCCGAAGAAAAGTTTGAGCTGTGAGAATGGTCTCGTATTTCAGGAGGCCCTCCATGAATCCTGTAGCCTTAACCCTAGCAGTTGACTGCATCGTTTTGTCCCCTACGATCGCTGCTAATGTCAAGATCAGGTCAATGAACATTCTCCATTCTCCACGCACTTTCATTCTTTCCAAAACAACCAAACACGTTTCTCAGAGCAGCATCCTTTGCCCACCTGCGTGTTTGCCCAATTGGACAAAGTCTTCTTTGACGGTTCACGGATTCTGCCGTTATATCGTGCCACTTCTGCATCCGTTTATATGACTCGTTTAGGAAGACAGCAACATCATTTAGTAAACCAAACAGTGATGCACTCTGTAGTACAATGCCTGTTGTGTCCAACAACACCAAGTTCAGAATGTGTGCATAGCACCAAACATGAATTTGGTTAAGGGCCTGCTCACTGAGAAAGGCAGAAAAACCTTTGTACTGGCCCTGCATGTTGGCAGCACCATCCGTTGCACTGCACACACAACATGTTATATCTAGATTGAGTATTTCCAGAATTTTTTTCAGCAGTTAAACAAAATACTGCCCAGTAGAGGCCTCGCAGTCAACCACAGCAACCAATCTCTCATAAATTGCATCTGTAACATATCTGAGGATGATAGAGCACTGATCTTTGGATACTATGTCCTGTGTGGTGTCGATTTGCACCGAAAACATCCCTGCTGCTCTGACTTCATTAGCAACTGTTTCTTTAATTAACTGGCTGATAATTGTGATGATTTTGTTCACTGTGTCTTTTGAGAGCAGAGTGACTAGTGACCCTCTGCCTTTCCCCCCAACCTCATGTTGTTTCTTACTTTTTTCAATGCACTCTGTGACGTGCTGTTGCATGCAGGAGTCATATCTACTCAGGAAAAGTATCAATTCTAAGAAGTTGCCATGGTCAATAGTGTTGTCTTCAAGGGTGTAGGCAGATTCTGATTTTGATCTCCTGTAGCTGAGACCACGCTTTCCACACACTTTCACAGCATTAACAACACGCTCCATCACCTGCCGTTTCATTTTCACTTGTTGTCGATGTAATGAAAGCTGGTTTCCACTTATTCTGCTCACAATGTCTCCTTTACTTGCCATCAGGAAACAAGCCTCTGCACAGTCCCTATTAGGGGTGTGCAAAAAAATCGATTCACATTTGAATCGCGATTCAATCTTTACCGATTCAGAATCGATTCATAGAATTCCAAAAATCGATTCATAGGCTATATTTTTTAATGGCGTGCAGGGGCGGAGTGGCAATCGGGTAAGTCGGGACTTTTACCGGTGGTCCGGTAGTGTTTCTATGGTTTCGAGGCTGCGAGGGCCGGTCTGATAAATAGTTATTGCAAGTTCTTGCCGCCCGCTGGTCAAACTGTGCAGCCACTCTGCTCAACCCGTAAATAAATGCATCGATCCGCAGATCTTATGTTTGAGTTCTGTAGATCTTTTGCCAAGCGTGTCAGAGGTGACGGGTTCTAAACCGCACTCGTATAGTTTTTTCTCTCTCTCATCAAAACCGAATATGTTCATCACGTTTGTGTGCATTTTATTTTGTGATTTCACCGGAGTCTCCACAACGGCGATAGATTGAAGCGCGCGTCCGAGAGAAGACTGCGCGAGCCACAGAGAACACTGTATCCATGACACTGATCGCAGCGGACACGAGCGCTCAGCTTGATTTCAAAAACAACAGGTCTCTTATTTAATAGCGAACTAAATGAATGCTCTGCTAGTAAACTGGAGATACCCGCAAATTACAGCGCCTATGAACGACTTCACTGGATCTAAACAAATCAATCTAACCATAGATGTTACCAGTAGCGGTGGCTTTTTTAAATCCATTTAAAATATTTTCGCAAGGGTTCTATGAAATTAGTAGCCTATATATTTTTAGGGAGTTCAATGTGCCCAGTCGAGTTCATTTCAACAGTCAACCTGGTAGCTGAAGTAGGCCTACTCCTTAAACCACATTTAGCATAATTGTTTGTTTGATCTGACTACAGCACTTTAAAGCTAAATGTAAAAGCTTTTTATTTAAGTTTTATTTTAAACTTGAATTAAATGTATTTAAAAGCTGGCCAAAGCTTGGCACTTCGCACATTTTAGTTGCAAAAGTTTTTATTTTTGTATGAAGACATATAAAGTAATATCAAACTTTTCTTTTAAATTATGTCTACTGCAATCAATCACATAGGAAAAAGTAAACTACATTTATGTAGACCTGCGAATCGTTTTTTGAATCGAGAATCGTTTTTGAATCGAAAATCGATTTTGAATCGAATCTCGAGACAAAAAATCGGTATCGAATCGAATCGTGACATTTTCTGAATCGTGCACCCCTAGTCCCTATGCACTTTCATGCTCCTCAATCCTCTGATGAACATGCTTCCAGGCTTGCATGCCACCTTGGATAAAAGGACTCTCTGATACAGTAGGCTTTGAAAAAGCGAGGCAAACGGTGCAATAAAGTAAGTGCATGACTTGCTTCACAATATGTCAGCCACTTACGATTAAGCCCATCTTTTGTGTAAAAAATATTTGGTATGGCTCTTTTTGGGGTTTGTTGGGGGTGGAATTGCAAAAATAAACTGAGGTCTTTGGACTGGGGCTGGGCAAAGTAATCAAAGCTTTCCTCATTCACTTCGTGATCTTTTCTGTTTCCTTCCATATTCTTCTCTTCTGTTTCAGTCTCTACTCTTTCTGTATCCTTCTCTTCTCTTCTGTTTCAGTCTCTACTCTTTCTGTATCCTTCTCTTCCTGTTTCAGTCTCTACTCTTTCTGTATCCTTCTCTTCCTGTTTCAGTCTCTACTCTTTCTGTATCCTTCTCTTCCTGTTTCAGTCTCTACTCTTTCTGTATCCTTCTCTTCCTGTTTCAGTCTTTACTCTGGACCCTGAGATAGAAACGTCTCTGTCCCTTGCACTGCTTGACATATCTTCATCTACATCTGCTTTAAATTATATAAAATAAAAAAGATATCATCAACAGTATTACTACTACATAGTTAAAAACACAATATTTAAACAACAGTTGTTTGAGACTATTGGTGTGTTCACACTCAACACGAATTTAATTATTTGCGCAAGTAGATTACATACAAAGTCAATGCAAAGATGCGAATAGAAGCATCATTTGCGCCGGGCATCGCAAATTACTCGAATTGGGTGATGCGTTTATCGTGAACATCTTCCGCGCAATTTGGACAATTTTAACTCGAGCGGAAGATTGCTGTTGTCACTAGAGCTTATTCTGCCCGAGCGGGTCGGGCCGATATTTCCTGTCACGATCCTTGGGTCGTGCCGGGCCCTTGAGAGACGTGCACTGCCAACGCATTAGAGTGCAGTGTGGGACTAGATTTGATGGCCGAGTGCGGGCGGTAATGCGCTCACTCTGTGTGTGGATTGCGAGAGAATACAACAATTCGCGGGACTCCCTTTATTCAAAATTTATGAATAAAAGATATAAAAACAAATAGATTTGTATTCATCTGTTGCAGAAAAGCAACAAGAGCTAAAAAAAAACAGAAACGATTTACAGGCCAGAGTTTCTATTTATAACACGTTTGAAGTGTTGAGCGATGTAGCCAATCACAGATATGTGTGTTGATTTCTCGAACACAATGGTGGCCAATCAGAAACATTTAAGATAGACTCCCCTCACCGCTCAAAATGGACTTTTTGTTCAGTGCTGAATTCTGTATGTTGGCAAATCCTCGAATTATAACAAACAAAGTGTAGATATTATGAAAGATTCATTGTGCAGTCAGCTTCATTGATAATAACAGAGATATGTGAGATTGCGATGAACTGTCAGCTTTTTGTCAGCGAGATGGAGGAAAGTCCGTATTACTTTACACGCTATTACAAGAGAAAGAAATAAACAAAAAAAACAAACATATGTTGGACGTGATCCTTACGTTACGAAGAGGAGCGATTTTTCAACTGAATTGAAATATTTTCCAGCCATCGAGGCTGTAGATATCAGTAACTACCTCGTCTTACAGACATACTTTGACTTTACAAAGTTCGGAAACGTAACACGTTACACTAAGTTACACAGTCACTTAAGTTGTATTAACTCACCTTTGACGAAGTGATCACTAACGTTATACACACAAGCATTATCCTATTCGGCTCCTCCCGAACGCAAACAGGTTTGCAAGCCGTTTTTCCAGAGTTTTTCGATCAGTTTCTTGCATTATGAACAATGAACAACAACTTTTGGTATACGATAAAAACTCTTTGTTGTTTGATCGATTCAAGTAACCATTTATAGTGCTTTCTAAATACAGAAAATCACTTCCTGCCCTCCTTTTGTATTTTGCGCCATGGCAATGCAGTGGCGTGACGTCATATGAAAACAAGCTAGCATGCCAGACCATGCACGCAGTTGCTGCTTGCTTTTATGTTAAATTAACAGTCGTTTGTGTGTTAATGCTTTAATAACAAATAATTTGTCTGGGGATAGGGTCGGATGAATGTTTGTCTTCTTTTAGTCTGGACTACAAAGTGTGACTTAAAACACAGCTGGGACTTTGATTCCAAGAGGGTCAACCATAATGATGTTATAATAGAACACAATTCAGATTTGTTTTCTACGATAGCACACCTTTACCTATATATCTACATTCTATATATCTACATACATATATGCTACATTCATTCATTTCACTTTCCATGAGCAAAATATAATATTGGAGAAGTGCATTGATGAAAAATAGAACTGCATTAATGAAAAATGTTCAGCAATGCACTTCTGCAATATTACATTTTGCTCATGAACTACATTTTACCCTGTTGCTAATGATTCTACCAATCAATAACATTGTGCAGTGTGCACACCTGTGACTGTAGCTGTGGTTTCTCCTCCTAGCCCTGTCTCGTCATCACCAGTTTCATCACTGGGATGAGTCTGACTGAGTTCTTCTGATACTGTGGGAGGTAAAAAGAACATGGTCAGGACCAGTGGTGGAGGAAGTACTGAATCTCAGTACTTAAGTAAAAGTACAAATACCCAGATAAATATTTACTTTAGTAAAAGTAGAAGTAACACAATGACAACCATACTTAAGTAAAAAATAAAAAGTACTTTTTTATTTTAAATGTACTTTAAGTATTAAAAGTAAAAGTACTTGCATAACAATTTTTTATCTTAATGTCTATTTTCTAATGATTAATAAAACATTTAATTCTAACTCATTCAACCTAATAGCCTACTCCTATAATGATGTTCAATAATGATGGAAAAAAATGTCACCATTTCTGAAACAAGCTTGCAATTAGGCAATATACACATGCTTATCCTTACTATATGTTAATAACTATGTTTGGCAGTAAACGCGATTAATTTATGGTGTAATTCTGAACCTCTTGGCTTGCCATAATCCTAACCAAACCAAACATATATTACACACGGTGTGTTTCCTATGCACGTAAAAACAAATTTTTGCGTATGAGTTGCAAGATAAACACACTGCGTGCGAGACGCATTTAGTGTGACCGGGTTGATATACTGTATCTATGGCAACCAAACGTCACTGGTGAGACAAACGTGCAACGGACGGATGGTCAGATTACGTTTTGGCAGGGGAAAAACTGATCAGAAAATGTAACATAAGTTGTAGAAATGTAGTGGAGTAGAAAGTATAATAATTGCTGCAAAATGTAACGAAGTAAAAGTAAAAAGTATGCACTATTTATTGTTCCTAATGCGTATTTTTGTCCCGCCAAAGCCATATTTGACCGGTAAGTGATGTAGATGAGTGACAGCTGCGCTTGTTTAACTGAGGGAACAAGAGAGAGTGAAAGCACCGGTCACACGCGCCGTCTTCAAAATGTCTTGCTCTCTCTCTCCCTCCCTCCTGCATGTTTATGAATTGAGTTGACTGAATATCTTTGAGAATACACGATGGTAAAAGGTCGGAAGACCGAAGTTTTTTTCTTCTGAACTACCGGTTGTGAATTGTGAAACCACACTTTCAATAAAACAAAAAAAAATCTATCTGTTTATGAAATGTTTTCTGTGTCGACTGTCGAGACCATAGACTGTAAAAATAGGTTTAGACAAATCTCGTGCGATGTTCTAAACTGCCTGGATAATCACAACGTGTGCCGTGGTTCCGTTAATGACACGTCCGATTCGCGAACTAATGACTCCTTTGAACCGATTCACTTTAATGAATGGTTAAAACAACGGATCTGTCCAACACTGAGCTCAAGATACATAAATCGGAAACACTTTACAATAAGGTTCCATTTATTAAAGTGTACATTAAATGTACACTTTAATAAATGGAACCTTATTGTAAAGTGTAAGGTTAATAGATTAATAGAATGTTAACAAATTTCGTTAACATTCTATTAATATTAGTTTCTATGCGGATTTACTCCATGACAAAACTACCCCAGTCATTCTAGAATGATTCATTCTTTCCAAATAGAGCAATTCAAGTAATCTGGTGAAATTGTTTTTATATCACAATATATATCGCAGAAAAATAAAATATCACAATGTCATTTTTTACCAATATCGTGCAGCCCTAATCCTCGCTATGTGTTTTCTATACAGGGATATCGACATCGGTAAATATCGGTATCGGCCATAACAGCAATGTTAATTAGGGATGCACCGAATATTCGGCCGCCGAAAATTTTCGGCCGAAAATGACCCAAAAGTGCATTTTCGGTTTTCGGCCGAAAGACTTTTATCACCGAAACAATACGGCCGAAATGTTGTGATGACGCAAACAGAAACCGCGACCTGCACGTGCTTGTCTGAAGCAACATGTCTGTGGTGTGGACGTATTTCAGTGTATCTGAACCCGCGATGAGACGGAAACCTTGTTTATCCACCTATATCTGCTCTAAACAATGCGCGCCGCCATGACGACGACTCCAGCTGCGAGCGGGTCAAGAGCGATGCGCGCGCTATCTGTGGAGACTCGCGCTGCGGAGGCAGGCGAAAGTATAAACAAGGCAGCGCGAGTCTCCACAGACAGCGCGCGCACCGCTCTTGACCCGCTCGCAACCGGAGTCGTCGTCATGGCGGCACGCATTGTTTAGAGCAGATATAGGTGGATGAAACAATTAAAAATTATAAATAAGACTCGCGCTGCGGAGGCAGGCGAAAGTAAACAAGGCAGCGCGAGTCTCCACAAACAGCGCGTGCACCGCTCCAAACGGTCGAGGTGTTTATACTTGACGCGCTCTCCTTTGTACTATTCCTTGAAACGACAGGGTAACTGTCCTCTAACCATCAGTAATCGGTGAGAAGAAGACAGATAAATACATGACAATGTTTATTTTTTAGTATTCCACCACCAATACAAAAATAATCATGTAAAACCCAGTAAACCCTGAGATTATTACTTGTGACATTACAAAAAAAATATGTATATGGGATTGGGAACTATGTATATGTATGTATAGAACTAAATTAATGCTCTCTTAAATATTTTCTACATTCACTAAACATGTTTCATTAAGTTTCATGTACATTTGTATTAAACATGGACCTTTGTTCATTTAAAAAGGCTTTTTATGCTATTGTATGCTAAATTTTTAAAATGTAACTAATTTAGACATGCAAACTGGGTGCTAGTGTGATGAGAAGTTTGCGCTCAGCTTTGTTTTTGAGAGAACATTTCATTTTAAAACCTTTCTTTAAAACCTATTATTATTTAGTGTACACATGAGTGGGGTCAAGTTAAACATTTTAGTTTGAATTTTATTTTATACTGTGCATTGTGCTAAATAAATATTTGCATAATTTGTAATTGATTTATTCTTTGAAAATGTTATATTAATTTATGCAATTGCAATGCCTTGATTTTAGTAAAGTTTGTACACAGTCATAGCCATAAATGCAATGATACTAATAATTGGCATAATTTCTTTCGGTGTTTCGGTTTTCGGCCTTGGTTTCCTCTTTTTCGGTTTTCGGTTTCGGCCAAGAATTTTCATTTCGGTGCATCCCTAATGTTAATATCGGTTATCGGTATCGGCCACAAATTTTCACATCGGTGAATCACTAAACCTAACTATTTTTATTGCCTAAAAGAACAGATAGAGTTTGGATAAGCTCTGTCTGTTCTTTAAAAAAAGGTCTAGTTATCCAAAGTTAGGCATACTTGGCGCCAATAGACAGCCCTTTTTTCTCCCATAAAAACCTTGCTACTTGGGGTATTTTACATGTGCAGTGCCAAGAGGAAACTTCAAGTCAGTAAAATAATAATAAAAGCAATAATGTAATGTAATGTATAATATAAAGTATTATATTAGATACATTTTAAAACTGCAATGCACATGTATAATAAGCCTAGTATTAGCTAGTCATTTAAAATACATCAATAACTAATATCATAGTTTAAATGGTCATGAAACCCCCCTCTTTCAGCTCAAGTCTAGCTCAAAATCTTTTTGAAAAATGCAATTGAAATAGGCGTGGCTAGCTGTGAGAAGAAGGGAGGGAGTGTGTGTGGTATGGCCATCACGTCACTGTCCCATGCATATCGACTGTCACTAAAAAGCAATGGTAAAACGTGAGGAAATGATAGATTTTAATATATAGCTGGCAAAGTTAAAGTCTTATGAAATACACTGACACTTTATTATTGTCCTTTCAAAAGTAACTGAATGTCCTGCTACATACACTCACCGGCCACTTTATTAGGTACCACATGCTAGTAACGGGTTGGACCCCCTTTTGCCTTCAGAACTGCCTCAATTCTTCATGGCATAGATTCAACAAGGTGCTGGAAGCATTCCTCAGGGAGTTTGGTCCATATTGACATGATGGCATCACACAGTTGCCGCAGATTTGTCGGCTGCACATCCATGATGCGAATCTCCCGTTCCACCACATCCCAAAGATGCTCTATTGGATTGAGATCTGGTGACTGTGGAGGCCATTTGAGTACAGCGAACTCATTGTCATGTTCAAGAAACCAGTCTGAGATGATTCCAGCTTTATGACATGGCGCATTATCCTGCTGAAAGTAGCCATCAGAAGTTGGGTACATTGTGGTCATAAAGGGATGGACATGGTCAGCAACAATACTCAGGTAGGCTGTGGCGTTGCAACGATGCTCAATTGGTACCAAGGGGCCCAAAGAGTGCCAAGAAAATATTCCCCACACCATGACACCACCACCACCAGCCTGAACCGTTGATACAAGGCAGGATGGATCCATGCTTTCATGTTGTAGACGCCAAATTCTGACCCTACCATCCGAATGTCGCAGCAGAAATCGAGACTCATCAGACCAGGCAACGTTTTTCCAATCTTCTATTGTCCAATTTCGATGAGCTTGTGCAAATTGTAGCCTCAGTTTCCTGTTCTTAGCTGAAAGGAGTGGCACCCGGTGTGGTCTTCTGCTGCTGTAGCCCATCTGCCTCAAAGTTCGACGTACTGTGCGTTCAGAGATGCTCTTCTGCCCACCTTGGTTGTAACGGGTGGTTATTTGAGTCACTGTTGCCCTTCTATCAGCTCGAACCAGTCTGGCCATTCTCCTCTGACCTCTGGCATCAACAAGGCATTTCCGCCCACAGAACTGCCGCTCACTGGATGTTTTTTCTTTTTCGGACCATTCTCTGTAAACCCTAGAGATGGTTGTGCGTGAAAATCCCAGTAGATTAGCAGTTTCTGAAATACTCAGACCAGCCCTTCTGGCACCAACAATCATGCCACGTTCAAAGTCACTCAAATCACCTTTCTTCCCCATACTGATGCTCGGTTTGAACTGCAGGAGATTGTCTTGACCATGTCTACATGCCTAAATGCACTGAGTTGCCGCCATGTGATTGGCTGCTTAGAAATTAAGTGTTAACGAGCAGTTGGACAGGTGTACCTAATAAAGTGGCCAGTGAGTGTATATTAGCCTACAGTAATCGTAATTCTATTTAAAACATATTAATGTAGGCTACATGTATAATTATAATGTCATTATAAAATATATAGTGGTTTATATAGACACTATAAATACATTTCAGAAAAAAAATATTAATTTTCCGCTTAAAAAACATTCTGTGTATAGTCTACACACCCTCTGAACCCTCATAATAAAGATGGCTCTGCGGAGGTGGATGAATTCTCATTTTAGACACACACACACACACACACACACCTCTCTGAAGGGATAGAAAGTCCTCGGGATACTGCACTCGCGAGACGCACTTGGATTAGTTGTCAACAAGGCGAAGTCCACCATTCTCCACTTCTCGCAGCTCTCTCGAGAAAATGTTCGCGGCACACACTATAGTTTAGATCATCTTTAGATGTGTCCGTGGTTGATGGCAAACCAACCATCCAGAGCCAGAGTCTAGCCCTGGCAATATCGCGGGGAACATATTCAACGCACTTGAACTTTGCACCATGAAAATAAATACTTGCGTCCCATGATTGCCTCTCTCATCTAACGTTACTACGCGTACGCGATAGTTTAACATGTCTGTCGTTGGAAAGATCCACGTGGTGTCATGAATAATTAAGAGGCCGTGTCTTCTCATTGGATAAGAAAACTCAGTCTCATTAATAATTATGAGACAGCGATGAGTCATCAACGCATTGTGCAGTGCATGGCTACGTCACCCGCTCCGATAAAGATTTTAAACCCGGAAGACGAAAAAAGCGGAAAAAACTCAAATTTAACCATTTTAACCTCATTATTAAATCTAACAGATGCTAACATTGTCTTCAATTGTGTTCAACACACATAACTCTGTTATAATCTCAGAAAATTTGGTTTGGGGTTTCATGACCCTTTAAAAATAAAATAAAACTTTTAATATTAGAATTTAATATAATAAAATCATAGTTGAGGGCCTGAGGCTTGCTTTACTAAGCCCATCATGGAATACTGTCTTCATTAGGCTATATCTCCCCGAGAGAAATTTATTTCTGGTGGCCATTAACGTTAGACTTTTATTGTGGGCCTAACGACGTTACAAAACCTCTCAGCCCAAGGGCCTAACGGCAGGCCTGTTGAATCAGGTGATAAAATGGTCACGACACCGTGCTCGTTAGCTTCGGTCACGACACTTGCTCGTTAGCTTCGTCTAGAGTTAGTTAATCATAGACTGGTTTTAACATAATGATCCGTATACACTTAATGTTAACATAGCAGCAGTCACGGAAAGTTAACTGTTACTCTGCCAACCACTGAAGGACAAATTCAAGAGTCAGTCACCAATAGTAATCTATTAATTTGTCTAATTTACCACAGCTATTTTCAAATTACACAAGCTTTTGGCTAGCTGGTAGTGGTAGCTGATGCTAATTCCCATCTGTGCCTAGCTTTGACGACAACAACAAGTGCTTCAGACTCAGTTTATTTCACCTGTAGTGTATTTGCTCGTTGTTGCCCGGAACATGTCTGTAATTTTGGAGCATTTCCATGCCTCCTCCTCCTTCATTATTTTTTTTTCTTTTGAGTCTGACCTTCTCAGCGCCACCTTTCAGTTTTCTTTTTTGCCTTTCTTCCATCATTACTCAGTACAGTAGTACTAAGCTACTCACTCACACCGACCGTCCGTTAAACTTTCAAAACATGAAGCGGGAAAAGAGGTGTTCGGTGGCTTCTTACATCAAAGGCCGGCCGTCAGGCTATACCATTTAGGGAGGGGCCACCGCGCTCTGACCCCCCTATGTTTTTGAAAATCCAGGACCAACATGGTTGGACCTGCTGAACGGGTTGAGCTTCGCAGTGCGCACAGTGTTGAGCGGAGACAGAGAGGCTGCACAGTGACAGTTTGACCGGCGGAAGCGGCCGCACATCAGGCCGCCTGCCGCCAGATGGTATTGCTAATAATATAATATCAGACACTAGTATAACTAGGGATGCACCGATACCGGTATCTGGTATCGGCCTCGATACCACATTTTCTAAAGTACTCGTATACCGGGGACCGATACCATGTTCTGAGAAATGGGCTAATCACAGGTGCCGAGTGCCCACCCCCAGGCTCCGGCTGCAGCTCAGAGCGGGGAGATGGGGAGACATGTCAGCCGCATGGAACAGTGATGCGCGGGTCAATGTATAAACAACCCGCACACTACCAACGTTTTCAACTACCCGCCCGCTACTCGGGCCGCAAAAAAATTAAGAAAATTTTGTACCCGACCCTCTTCCTGACCGTATTTTTTAAAAGTAGTACATGCTCATCGTAGCGTCATTGGGCCATAAACGTGTAACAACATAGCATCGCAAGAAGACGTAGCCTACATATAACAAAGGCAGCACTTTGGTCATCATCTTTCATTATTTCGGTAAATGTCTCCCACACTTACTCTTTCTATTTGTGTATTTGCGGAGCTTCCACTCCCCAGTCTTCACCTTTTCTCTTGCCGCCTCCATCTCTCTGCAGACTAGTGATCATAGACATGGCCGGTTCGTGAACGAATCGGTTCTTTTTAATGAACCGGTCGAACCAGTACGCTAAATCGAACTGAATCATTCGCAACAGTTCACGTCTTGCGTCAATGCTGATCCACGAGTTACTAAAGTTACTCACTTTCAGACATGCCTGACAGTCCCCCCGAGTTGAAATAAACCAATATCCCGAATTATATCTTACTCCAGTAACTCTAACAGTTCACTGAACTAAGACATGTTGTTGCCACAGCTGAGAGAAGTGATGAGCACGAGCAGCTGATACTGCGCATCCGCATAGTAACGAACGCAGAGGTACAGCGGTTCTCGGATCACACCAGTACAGAACAGAGAACTGTTTAGACTGAGCTTGTGTGTCATCTTCGTGCCAGTTATTCAGCCAATAAATAAATTCGGCCTATATATTTCATAGAAAATTGTATCTAGTACTATATAAATGCAAAGGTTTAATCGGCATCTTTTTCCAAAAGACCTGACCGACCGCGACCCGAATATCATTAAAAATATTTTTGGATGACCCGTAACCACGGGTGACCGCGGCGCAGGCACCCGCTCATTTTGGATCAACCCGTGCATCACTGGTGTGGAACAATTTCAAAGTGAATGGCTTTGGGTTAGGAGAATAAGTTTACTTGTAGTCGCCAAGTTACTTATAGTCAGTTGAATGTCTGTTGGGGGACCAAATAAATAAAGTGTTATCGGATATTAAGCTGATCGTACTAATACTCTAGTCTACTAATACTCTAATGACAGTTAGTTGACATGTAATTGAAAAGTTACTTATAGTTAGTAAAGTGTTACCCAAGTAATTTAATCAAGGACCTAAAAACCCGTATATAAAAATATTTAAATCATGTTTTTTATTTTATTTTTATTAAGTACTCGGTATCGGTATCGGCGAGTACTGAAATGCAAGTACTCGTACTCATTTTCCAAAAAAGTGGTATCGGTGCATCCCTAAGTATAACTATTATCAGACCGACCGGACCTCACGGCCTCAAAACAATACCGGCCCACCGGGAAAAGTCCCGACTCTCCCGATTGCCACTCCGCTACTGCACACTGCCTCTCAGAACCACACTGCCTCTGAGAATGGCACTGCCTCTCAGAACCACCACACTGCCTCTGGGAACGACACTGCCTCACAGAAATACACTGCCTCCAAGAACTATTACTGCCTCTCAGAACCACACTGCCTCCAAGAACTAGACTGCCTCTCAGAAGCCGCTTTCCGACCGGAGGGATTTTTGCAGTTCCTAGAACCTAATGTTCCTATAACCCTTTTTTTTCTCGTGTTCCGACCGGACTAAATTGGGGATTTTTTAGTTCCGCAGACCGTAGTTCCTATAACTCTTTCAGTGCCTAGTCTAGAGCGAGGACTTTTTTAGTTTCCTATCCCTAGGTCTACGTTGATTGGTTCAACTTATAAACCATGCCCACTGTCAACATGGAACTTGTAGCGCGCTGTCTGCCATACGCTGTGTGTTTTTGCAAAACATTACAACGAGGATTAAGACAAACATAACACATTCAACCAGCTAATTGCTAATGCTAGCTAAACTTACCCGTCGTTTTGTTTGCCCCCTGCGCTCTGCTCTTTTATCTTCTTCCATCACATTACTTAACCCTCAGGTGCTCTTCGTTTCGGAGTCACACTTGTTATCTTCCCAGTCAAAAGTGACCGGACACCTAAAAATGAAACTTTGTCCATCCCAGTAAAACTAATGCAATTTATTTTTGTTCTATAATATTTATTCTTTTTAATTTAGTATTTTGAGACAATTTAATTGAATTTATTAATATTTATGTAATATATAATATTAACGCAGTATTTTAGTTTAATATAGAGTCTAGGCCTTCAGAAAAAAAATATTTTTTGAAGAAAATTAGCACCATCTGGTTACAGTATAGAGAAAAAGCATGTAACCACTTGATGCCATGTACAGCTCTCTATGGAGAGGCTCTCTATGTGAATTCCCCAGCTGTTTATGAACACATTTTTTTTGTTGTTGGTGGATTTGAATATATAGTTGAAACAATCTCAAAAACTATTTCTTATTAAAAAATTTGACAAAAAAATCACTTTTTTTTTTTTTTTTTTTTCATTTTTTACAATTTCCCATTCATTTCTTATGGGGGTCATTTTTGACCAAAGACCACAAGTGTGACTATTTTTTTAAGACCACTTAGCATGCTCAGATCATGACCTCATTTTTTTTTTGTGTGTTCACATAATGCTATAAAAGTCAGCAAGTTTCGTAACATTGCGATGAAGCTGTGATTTTTAAAAATTCAAAACATACTTTTTATAATCAAAATGTATTGGTGTGTAAGTGTATAAAAGTGTGTTTGTATGTGTGTTGGTGGGTGTGTCTGTTTTGCACTCTAGATGTTGTAGAGTGTCACCCCTTTCCTGCGGTGTACTTTTTTTTTTTGAATTGTGGCCGATTTGTAGATTGTACATTCAAAAATTCAGAGAATTTTTTTTTTTTTGTCAATTTTCCATTCATTTCCTATGGGTCGGTCATTTTTGACAGAAGAGCAAAAGTGTGACTCATTTTTTTACGACCACTTAAATTGCTCAATCATGACCTCATTTTTTTGTGTGTTCACATACACAATGCCATAAAAGTCAAGTTTCGTAATTTTCTGAAGAAGCTGTGATTTTTAAATATTCAAAACAGATTTCTTTAATAACAATTTATTGGTATTTTTTGTGTATTAAAGTGTGTGTGTGTAGGGGTGGGTATGTCTGTTTTACACTCTTGATGTTTTAGAGTGTCACTCCTTCAATGCTGAGCACTTTTTTTCTGCATCGTGGCCGATTTGTAGATTGTACACACAAAAATTCTCAAAGTTTTTGTGTTTTTGTCAATTTCCCATTCATTTCCTATGGTCGGTCATTTTTGACCAAAGAGCACAAGTGTGACTTTTTTTTTTACGACCACTTAGCCTGCTCGGATCATTACCTCAATTTTTTGTGTGTTCACATACTCAATGCCATAAGTCACCAAGTTTCGTAACATTCCGATGAAGCTGTGATTTTTTAAATTTCAAAACAGAAAATTTTTCGGTCAGAAATGACCGAAGAGCACCTGAGGGTTAATATCATATTACGCTGGAGCCTTCGTCTTCCGTGTTTCTCTGTAACTTACAGAACTCAAGCATAATCTTTGAACTCCACCGTTCGTTCTCCGTTAATTAAGGTCCCAGCAAGGCAGAACAGGAACATTGCAATAATAGCCTCCTCCATGCTGGTTTGTTGTTGTTGTATTGGCCGCGCTACGTCTAGTGATAAAGACGCCGTGCTTGCGTTACCCCTCCTACCAGTTCCTATGGCCACTTGGCCAGTGCGAATGCAAGCAGAAAAACCGAGTTTGGGGGAGAGTAGTTCTTAGAACTGTTTAGAAGTGGACAGTTCCTATAACTAAGTTCCTGTAACTACTTGGTCGGAAAGTGGCTAGAACCACACTGCCTCCAATAACTATACTGCCTCTCAGAACCACACTGTCTCTGAGAACCACACTGCCTCCAAGAACTAGACTGCCTCTCATAAAAAAACAAAACAAACAAACGTATAAATCACTCATTATACCATATTTTCACTATTAGGACTGGTTTTATATTTTGATTTGGCTCTGAATAATCATAGGCCTCATTTATTTGAGAGTAGGTATTTCATTGTTTGAGTGTTTTTTTTAAAAAAAATTTGAATAATTTTGGAAATATTAAATAAAATCTAAAGAAAATTGGTATTGTTGATCACACTAGTCAACTTAACATTTTCACCAAGAATTTTGTTTTGAAACTTTTGTTTTGTAAAAAATATGGCACATAGTCACACTTGTGGTGTTCCTGGTCAAAAATGACCGGCCTATGTGGCGGCTGCTCATGGGAGCGATGAGAGTCCACTGGAACCAGTTGACTCTCATCGCTCCCATGAGCAGCCGCCGCAGTGTTGTTGGTGTGATTGCTTATGCAGATCTAGTGTATGCTGTGAGTATTAAACACACACACACACACATATCAGGGTTTAGTTTTAATTAGCAATGATAACCATAACACAAATACAGATATATGGATCAATCACAGTTTAAAGGTTGCACTTAAGTAAATACATGCATGGTTGTGCAATGTGCATATACAAATGCACAGAATAGATAAATAAAAAGTGTATTTATTTAAAGGTTGGTGGTTTTGATGGAACCAATTATTTGCGAAGTACAGAGGGCTACAATCCGTTGACAACCAATTGGCATGATGTGGCATCAATTGCTTATGCAGATCTTGTGTATGCTGTGAGTATTAAACACAAACACACACACACACACACACACACACACACACATATCAGGGTTTAGTTTTAATTAACTATGATAACCATTACAGAAATATGGATCAATCACAGTTTAAAGGTTGCACTTAAGTAAGTACATGCATGGTTGTGCAATGTGCATATACAAATGCACAGAATAGATAAATAAAAAGTGTATTTATTTAAAGGTTGGTGGATTTGATGGAACAAATTATTTGCGTAGTTCAGAGGGCTACAATCCACAGACCAACAATTGGCATGACGTGGCAGCAATGTACAATCCAAGCAGCAACTTTGGCATTGAGGTGAGATGTGGTCAGTTAATATCTGTCTCTGGTGAAACTATGAAATAACTTACTTTACAAAAATGATTTGATGATAATGAATATGGGGGAAAATGTATTTGGTCCCATATTGACAATAATTGCACCCTAAAATTGTCTTAAAAGTCAAAGATCAATGTGTGTCAAAACATTCTAATGATATTTAAAGGGATACTCCACTTTTTTTTTGGAAATAGGCTCATTTTACAACTCCCCCAGAGTTAAACCGTTTTCGAATATATTCAACCGATTTTATGATATTTAAAAGAATATCAGTAACCAGACAGTTTCTGGTCTCATTGACTTCCATAGTATTTTTTTCCTACTATGGAAGTCAATGAGACCAGAAAGTGTCTGGTTACTGATATTCTTCTAAATACCAGAATGAATGGATTAGAAAACGGTAAAACTCAAACGTTTAACCCTGAGGGAGTTGTAAAATGAGCATATTTCCCAAAAATGCGGAGTATCCCTTTAAATGAAGCGTTGCATCTATAATGAGATTTATTAATGTAAATTTAAAGACTTTAGCTGTACATTATTTATTTTCCTTTTTAGCTTCCTCAAAATCCAGGTAGTTAATGGTCGGTTGTTTGCTGTCGGAGGGTTTGATGGAATCAGCACCACCTGTGATGTGGAGTGCTATGAGAAGACGACAGATGAATGGTAACTTCCACAAACACTAAAGGGGGTCGCACACCATGTCTTCAAAATTTGAACACATTATTCTCTATGTGTGTACACACACCGGCGGCGCCATTCGGCGTCTGTCTGCGCCGCCCAGCTACGGCTCAGGACCGTGTTCAAAACCCTGCCGCGCCACAGAGCGCCATTTGCATAGTTTTATATTAAATTTGCACTTATTTGTCTCAAATCGTCGTTAATGTACATACTGACTTCATCCTGTGCTGCAATATACATTTAAGCCTATTTAACATTCCTAATTTTCCTAATTCCTAACAGCTTGAATAGTCATATTGGGAAAAAAATGTAAAACAAACAGCCTTTTAAATCCATTTTTCAATAGGCTACTATTAACCATACACTAACTGGGTTATTATTATTATTAAGTACCAGTCTAAACCATAGACTGTAAAAAAATATGGACGTAGTATCCGTGACGTCACCCGTAGGTTTCTGAAGACCGTTTTTGAAGCCTAAAGTGGGCGTAGCCAACCGTCGCCATCTTGGCATTGCGTCACTCCCGGAAAATCGAAAATGGTGAACTAGGCGGCACGTGGGTGGAGCCGCGGAACCTGCTGCTGAAAACACGCCCACCTAGCTCGACGCTATCAAGTTGTCTTTGAATGGAAGATATTGGCGGTTGGATTTTGAACCGAATCAAACCAAGCTTACAATTTGAGGTAAATGAACCTGAACCTACACAACCAAACTTGAAATAACTATTTATATGTTATTGGTATTAATATAAACAAAGTTTAAAACGCTGCAGCACTTATAATACATGTGGTAACGTTTATTTGCAACATTAGATGACTTGCAGAAAACGTTAATAGTTGTCATGAATAAAAATTTACGTTATAACTTTATTTAAAAACGTGCATCTCAAAGAAACAACTTGAAGCAAATCACTGAACCTGCATTTATGAGTGTGTAGCCTATTTGGATGTCAACTGAATATAACGTTATTAAGATCGGTTTAGATTAAAATCGGATTAGCTAACATTAAAAATGTTATTACCCATTTACAGTACATTAGTTAGCGTATTTTTTACAAGCTGTGTATTTTTTTTTTTTTTTTTTTAGTGATCGATTTTGAGGTGATGGCCACCCGCGACAAATGCACCACGTCTGCACATAGCTTAAACTGTAAGTACTGCTATTTGACAGCTTATAATGTCTGTCTTAAAAGGACAACAAATCAGATTGTCATCTAAATTTGAGGTGTTGCTCCCTTCTGTTCTCCCACATGTGACAGAATTGTCAACATAAAAAATTGAGCAACATTTCATTGTTAAATTCTTATTTTTCATTACCTCATGCATTTATTAAACTCATTTATTTTCCTTCCATAGACACAGTGTGGATCATTGGTGACAGCTATGTCAGACGTGGTGCCCAGAGAGCTGCAGAGACCATGGGAACCAACCTCAGTCTGCCAGGCGTCCGTGTCTGTTGGTTTGGTTGTGGTGGGCTGCGGTGGAAAGGACTTCTTCCGTTCTTCTCCCACTCCCTGCGAGGAAGAGCAGCACCGGATGTCCTCCTCATCCACTGTGGCGGCAATGACCTGGGGGTGGTCAGCAGCGTCCAGCTGGTGAACACCATGAAGGAGGACCTGCTCCAGCATAAACTCCGGCACCCTGGCATGAAGATCATGTTTTCAGCTGTGACCCAGAGGTGCCGGTGGAAGGCTGGTGCCAATCCAGTTAAAATTGACAAGGCGAGAAAGTTTGTTAACAGTGTTATGGCTACATTTGTTCGTAGTTTAAATAGTGCCATGATTGAGCACCCTTGCATTAGACATGACAGTCCTGGGCTATTTTTGAAAGATGGAGTTCATTTCACACCTAGGGGAAATGATATGTTTTTAAGTACATTAGCTAACTGCCTTAAAGGCCACATTCAAATGCAGGAAACTGCGTACAGTTGGCAGTGTTACTGCTTTTGAATTTTGCCTTTATGGCCATTTTTGTAAGGCTCAAATATAGCCCTGACCATCATGTCTAATGTTGAGGTTTTTATGTTAATTTAGAAATACCTGTAGCCATAACACTGTTACCACCTCTGCTCTTCCTCATCCCTAAACCCCCCCTTCCCACACCCCCCCCCCCCCCCCATCCCACCACCACCACCACCATCCCATGGTCTCTGCAGCAATATCTGGAAAGAACCTTTTAATAAAAGAGATTCAATCTTTCACCGTTGTTTGAGCAGTTTTTAAGGCATGCATTGATTTTTCATTTCATTGTTTTATGAAGTAAATTTAGAAAAATGTTTTGATTATTGTTTTAATGTTTATCAAAAATGAGTTGCCATGAACATGGGGTTATTTAAAGAAAAACAGCATAACTGCAACTTTAGATACGGTATTTTAAACATTTTAATAATGTGAATGTGTGTGGATAACATAGGATAAGGGGGGAGTACAAGTTCAACAAAAATCTAAGCAAAGAAAAAGAGTGCAGGCAATGACAGAAGATATAGAGCCATGATGGAAGCTGGGATCAGAACGCTCCTCGTGGATACTGGAATCAGCTCCTCTGGCACATCAACAGACAGCATGAGTACGGTTACTGACAAAGCATACACAAAAGTAGGGGATGTCACACACCATATATGAGAGAAAGATGACAAGGTTAAAAAATACTAGTAGAATACATTCAGTATGGCCTGTCTTGGTTTAAAGCCCACCCACCACGACAAGGTGCAGACCAGGAGTGAGAACATATAACGGGACAAACTTACAAGACACTACAAAACAAAAGGCACAAGACATGAAAAAAAATAGAGAACATGCGACCGATACAATGCTGGAAAAGCAATACACAATGGTGAAAACTGAGGGATAGGAACAAAAATGAACATTTTGCCCAGCCCTTAATGAAAATGGCCATTAGATTTAAAGATATTTTTTATAACATAACTTAAAATACTATATTCATGTATTACCATAACACTTCAATAACTCAATATATGTAATATAAAATCAAAACCAACCATGGATGTTTACTTTTTTAAGCTAGCAACTTAACATGAGAGAATACTTATATATATATATATATATATACACACACATTTTGTTAAGATTTTTTTTGTAAATATGTCATGAACTGATCCTTGAATTTGACACAGAATTCCAGAAACTATACACAAAAACATTGACCAAGGAGGTTGCTTATGTATTTCACATAACAAATGGCAAACTTATCAATATCATCTTAGGCCCCGTTCATGCGAACTCTAAGAGATATTGAACAGTCCGTAATGTGACATGGGAAAGCCCATAGAAACTATAAGTTTAATCAGTGATATCTGTGTGAGTTAAGGAAGGCACTATGTATAAAGGCTCTATGTACAACTTACAACTACGTCAATATTGCATGTTACTGTTGCATCGCAGCATGTGATTTGTAAGAGTCGGGCCCCGTTCATGCGGACTCCAACCGAAAATCATCCTGGGAAGCGATGGGGTTTTCTTTATTGAAGCGCTTCATCAGTATAAGATAGGATAAGATAAGATGTTCCTTTATTCAAGTACAGGCACAGCAGCTTAGAGGAATGTTAAAAGAAGAACAGACCACAATAAAATAATCACTTACATGGATGTATAAATATATACACACACAGTATATACAATCAATATACAATTTACATTATATGTAGATGTATACATATATACACACTGTACACACTCTATATACAATAACAACAACACATGTATATAGTACTTCTTTTACAGCAGACATTGAATGTTACTTAGGCCCCTTTCATGCAGGCTCCAAGTAACATTTACAATGTTTCCAAAGAGAGTTGGCTACATTCTGACATACACATAGAAAAACATACTGTACAGTAACAAACAAACAAACACACACACACACACCTTACCAACCACCTTTCCCTTAATCTCCATAAAAATTGATTAATTTTGTGAGTTTTTTTCGGACCACCTTGCCTTCTTTAATTTTATCTGTCGTCCGCCTTGCTATATGATTTAATCGAACTTTGCAGTACCATGCAGAAGCCATCTTCACCAGAACATGGACATGGTTAGCTTCAACACACATGTCAAACATGTGATTGTGCAGCTGTGGGAAGAGATTCTTCTCAGAACAATCAGAAAGAACCTGGGTGACAGTGGTTGCTGTTGTTCCTCTTCCCTGTGGAGCCCTTCCCTCATTGGTTTTTAGCAGCCGCTGAAAGCATCTTTCTGTAGCTTGGCAAACTGCAGTGATGCCTGGAGATGGTTTCTGTAGGCCACCCCTGTCCTTCAAACGAATGAATCGATGCACCAAGTCATCTGAGGTGAGTGCTTGTGAGCAAGGCATGCAAGTAACCTTCTCTTTCATCTTTTTCACGATGAAGCCTGTGATGTAAGAGATTGCTGCTTCCTTGTACTCAGAAAGATTGTCAACATCTGGAAGTTCACAGAGGGAGTCATCCTCAGGCACAAGGACTTCCACAGGCTCCACATCCACCCGGCGAGCGATGATTACAGTCGCAATTGTTGAGTCAAGGATGGTTGTGTTGTCTCGAAGGAGACAGTTGCCTGTGCCCCTTTTCACCTGATGCCTTACAAGGAGGCGCTTATATGCCCCTCTGAACTGCCTTACATTGGGGTTGTTGTTGTAACCTCCACGCGCTCTGACTGCAGAGAAAAACAACTCCAAGTGGTCCTGACTGAGTTTGTAGGTCAGAAGGTATCGGCATGGGGCAGCTGGCTGCTCTACCAGGTCTTCGTAGATGCCCATCACACTTCTGCCACAAGCAATGAAACCATAGATGGGTGTCTTTTTCTGTGTGGAATGCACATGTACAAGTGTGTTGTCTCTACCTTTCATTTTGAGCCCAAGGAGAAGTGACTCGGTTTCTTCTAAAATACCCTTAGCACTGTGTTTAGTAGTTGGCTTGATGGGCGCTTTGTGTCCTTTGCCAAATGGGTTGAGGCTATTAAAGGGTCATGAAACCCCAAACCAAATTTTCTGAGATTATAACAGAGGTATGTGTGTTGAACACCATTGAAGACAATGTTAGCATCTGTTAGATTTAATAATAAGGTTAAAATGGTTAAATTTGAGTTTTTTTCCGCTTTTTTCGTCTTCCGGGTTTAAAATCTTCATTGTAGAGAAGGAACTACACCAAGGAACTACCTTTGTACTAAATTACCTATTACTTACTGCTTAGTTAATATTGCTTCCATATTAGTTAATAGTATTAAGTTCGGTGTTAATGCAGTACTACCTATTACTTCCTGCATAGCTACTTGTTAACTACGGACCACTATTTTAAAGTGTTACCAGATTTTCTTGATGTAAAAACATAGGAAAATAATGCTAATTTAATATTCATGTCCAGCATATGTCTTAAAGTATTAAGTTGACTTTCAAACTCACCCTGATGTCATCCAAGATATCCATGTATCACTTATGGACTTCGATAGCAAACTATTCAAATGTTCAAAGAAGTTTCAAAAGTATATATATATATATATATATATATATATATATATATATATATACACTTTATTATTATTATTTTTTAATGACCGATCATTTCACTAGATTAGACCCTTACTTCTTGACTGGGATCATGTCGAGACTTCGAAGCTACATTTAGACGGACATTTGAACCTTCTTTGAAAATTTGAATTTTTGGTTACCATTGAAGTCTGTGTAGAAAAATCCTAGAATGTTTTCCTCAAAAACCCTAATTTATTTTCGACTGAAGAAAGAAAGACATGGATATCTTTGACATCAGAGTTTTTTTTTTTTTTGAAAGTGAAGTAATAAAACAGTGCAGTTTACCAGCAGTGTAATGCTGCAGTTCACTCAAGCGCTTGCTCTTATCTTATGGATGTTACAGTCTGCGTCTGCACCATCCTGTCTGCGTCTCCTGCACTACACTTCCCATGATCCTCTCGTCTGCACACCTGAACTCACTCCCTCATCAGCCTCCCGTTCAGCGTCCTGTTTCATCTGTTTTCACCCCATTATGTCTGATTCCTCTGTGTATTTAGTTCCCTCAGTTTCATTCTGTCTTGGTCGGTCGTTGTCTATGGATGTTTGTTGTAAGCCCGTGTGGCGCCCGTGTTCCTGTCTTCCTGCCTGTTTTGTATATATTAAAACCTGATCTTTGCCGATACTCCGGACTCCTCGTTCCTTGCCTGAGCCACACCGTGACAATGGAGCCCTAAGTGGAGCCCTATGCCTATAGTCAATCATGCTCATATACTGTATAATCAACATTTGATGAAACTTAATAGAAAACTATTTAAAACTACACACACAAGCACACATTTAAATTACAAAAATTATTTATTAGAGTGTATTCTACAAGATACAGTTGAATATTTTACATATCAATAGTTTTATTTTAAATTCTGTATCACCAAAATTTAATTTTCATTTGTGACAATTTCTCTAAAGTTTATCACAGTAGGCCTACTAAGTTAGTACATCTACTATTCTTAACCTGAAAAGGATAACTAAATGTATTAGAAAGATGATTGATGTGAAATAACATGCAGAATTGAGATTTTTTTGTTTCACGGATTCAAATGTCTTTGTATTTCCCTTTAACGTTTTTTCAATAAAAAAATTATAATAAAATAAAATACTATTCTTAACCTGTACAAACATAAAACTTTCCTTAAGTTATTCTTATGCATATCACCACCAGAGTTTGTCACATATACAAAAATATATTCTAGCTAATTTTCAACATTTTATTCACTGTTCTAGAAACCTATTTGACGCAACTTTGTTAAATTGCTGCACCCTCTGATTTAAATATTTAACCCTGGAGAACTTGGGAAATTATGCATGAAACAATGCATGAAATTACTGCTATAAGTTCACTGAACACCAAAATATCCACTTTTTCAATTTTACCCTTTATTCCCTAATTTAGGATTAGGTCCAAATTTGACCCATTGGGCTTTAGGCGTATTATTTAAAAAAAATCACAATAACAAATTCTGTCAATGCAAACTATTTTACATTTAGGAAAATAATCAGTCAACCACACAGCTACATTTAACAATGTTTTTTTTTTTTTCTGTTGCTTTATTTGTTGCATGTTAGAACTGGATTTCAAACGTACAAACACTTTGGCCAATGGAAACAAGAACACAAGGCCAAAATCACTACCTGAAAAAACTAACATCATGGGTCGTGCTTATCCAAAAATCTGTTCTGCTAGAGAGAGGAACTCATTAGACATTTTGGTAGTCTTTGAAATTTTTGAAATTTGTTTATTTTTGTTGATGCAGAGAGGAACTGCACATTTTTCACAGTGCCGGAGTGGTCATACTCCCTGAAAAGATATACTACTTTATTAGTCTCTGGCCCTGTCCTACTGAGGTAACTTAGTAAAATATATTATACAAATGAAATTATTTCAAGGCTTTAGCCAAATACAGGACTGTCAACATTCTCCATAGTCACTCAAAGAACCAAAGGGTCATTTTTGACCCAACATTTGTTTAACCCATACACCCAGAGGGTCATTTTTGGCCCATTGTTTTTTTAACTAGTTCAGAGTCACCAATTTATCCAAAAAGAATATAAAACGTACTTCTAGGCATTCTGCAAGCTAATACTAAACAGATTAACAAAAAATATACAATTTTAACAATTGCTGGTTTGCTGAGAAGGTGATTTTATTTGGACAGGTTTACAGCTCAACAAAACATGCCAAATCAGCCATCTTTACCACTCTGACACATGTGAGTTCAATATTCATCCACTAGGTGTCTCTATGCAGTGGCCAGAAGTGGCACTCTGGGCTTTGAAGTTAAATTAAATTTTTAAAAAAAAAAAATTTATTTTGGGTAGCAGCAATTAACAGGGGTCAAATTTTACCCCGTGGGTTCTCCAGGGTTAAATAACACTCTTGCTGCGTCCCAGTTCGCTTACTTGTACTACGCCCTAAAAGTATGTACTCTTTTTGTGAGGAAAAAGTACATACTTTTGAGTGTGTAGCAAAAGAGTAGGCAAGCTTTGGGACATATTATCACGTCATCTTTAACGGACAGCTCTGTCGCGTGCTGCGTGCTAGCCTGGTTCCATAGACATATACACTAGACCTCACCTTGGATACGGCAGTTCATTAGAACGAATGCGTCAATAGAGCCGCCATCTTGAAACAGGGGAGCCCCTCCACTTTAATGCATCAGCGTCAATGTAGTAGACACAGGTCTAACGCAAATAAAATCACCATAAATCATCATGAATGCGATTTTTCTTGTTTTTTGGTTTGTTCCAACGGTCAGACATGTATTTATCATTGATTCCAGAAAGAATTTTTTTTTTTATTTATTTTTATTTTTTTTAAAAAACATTCTTCCTAGTTCAGATTTCATCCGTGAACTTCATACGCTGCACAAAAGTCCGCCACCATCAATGAATTCGAAGTAAAGGCAGAGATAGCAGCGTTACCTAGCTACTTCCTATGACAAGACCACTGTTCCAAGATGGCGGCGGTTTTGACGCATGCTAAGAACCCCCAGGTGAGGTCTAGTGTATATGTCTATGGCCTGGTTCAACCAGACTCTAGCCCTGCGTCCCAATTCGCCTACTTATACTACGCCCTAAAAGTATGTACTCTTTTTGTGAGGAAAAAGTACATACTTTTGAGTGTGTAGCAAAAGAGTAGACAAGAGGCTTGTTCGACTTCATGCAGCTCTGCGCAGACCGATCGGCGGCTGACTTGAAACAGTGCATGCCGGTTAGAAATTTTGTCCGACTTGATGCAGCGCTGACTCCACGTGACTGTGACATATGCCATCAAAGTACCGCGAGAGCGTTACGAGAGTAGCCGCAGGACCAGGCCAGCGCAGCTTCTGAAGAGCGGCTGCACGAGCTCTGATGATGTCACAGCTGTTCCACGATTCGCCGGATTCACCGCATTACAACGATCACGTGCGTTTCGTGTTTATTCTCACACGTTTAGTTCCACTAAAGCTCACAAATCAGTATTTTATAACAGTAAACACTCTGTAGTCGCAATGTTATATTGTGTCATGTTTATCATGTTTATCAAAATAAAACTGATTAAAAAACGTTGATTCCACGTCATTGATTATAGGCTTATTTTGAACTTTATTCTAGTTCAAACAGATGCTGTATGAAGCAGTAAAGTATTGAATGAAAATGTGTCTGAAATATCTAAAATATCTGTTTATTTGGCAAATGTTGCATTTATTTCACTTCAGCTGTGGTATAAGCATGCAAACACAACGTGAGCCGTCACTACGGGAACCAGAAATTGTCCGACTTCACGTCTCCGTTTGCAGCTCCTCCCCGCCTGCACGCGGCTGTTCTCGCCGATCGGTTGCATCCAGCCGCAGGCGATGTCGAACACTAAGCTTTGGGACGTACTATCACGCCATCTTTAACGGACAGCTCTGTCGCATGCTGTGCATCCTGTCCTATGACCGTCTATGATGATCCTGTCACCGTAAACTGCCCTGTCAATCATCTTGTCACAGTTAAAATCCTCCATTGTATCTAATTTTATTTCCTACCGCTTCGGAGAGCACGTTCATCTGCCAGTTGTGGGTCTTTCATGCTATCCTCATGTTTGCAATTTGAATAATGATGCATTTAAAACGTAATGGCTAAACGTGTCTTTACAAAAGTTCACAACGCGGTTGCAAATGCAATATAATGTGGACAACATTGAATAAATTCATTTTCGTCAGGTTAGATACTGATAAATCACTCAAAGCTCTTTATCTAAACCTCTCTACACAACCGCGGGGACTCGCGCGTCCTCCGTATCGACTACGTGTCTGTATTTTTTTTTAACACTTTTTACTCGTGTTTGTAGTTCTAACCGAATCCTCGTCCAACGCGCAATGGTTTGTGGGCAATATCAGCCGTTAGAGTGTGCATCGATCTACACTTCGGATTCTGACCGGAAAAAGTAGACCATCCGGTATCTTTGAAACACTCATTTCAACATAGTACGATTTGGGACGTACTAATACTATTTTCGAATACTATTTAGGACGGATATTACATCCGGGACTTTTATTCGCTGAGCGCGACGAAACGCGCAGAGACTTTTTACACAGACGCCATTTTCTTTGATTTGCGATGCAAGGAATTCGATGAGGGAAAACGCATGGATTAAGTGTTTTATCGCATTTATATATGCATTGTATAACGTCTTATTGTTTTATAACAATGTGTATGTGCTGTGCGTGGCTAAACCGCTCTCAGGGGGCACTTCCGTCGACGCCCGATGCAGAGCTGACCAGGATTAAAAAAAAAAAAAGAGCTGACCTGGATTCGTTTGCTTTTTAACAGGGAAGGCGAAAGTAAGTGTTTTATCTAATTTACAATATGTATTTTATAATTTATTGATTTATAGCGATATTTAAATGCTTTGTGCGCTTAAACGAGCCGAATATTTTCTCTAAGGTGACTTAACGTTATCTTCTTTGACTCAATAACGTTAACGTTACTGAGCTGACGACGAGGGAGGTTTGCTTGTAACGTTAACAGGAAAAACACAGAGAGTAAGTGTTTTTAATCTAATCTACAACATATATTTCATGGCATTATATTGTTTTGTAACAACAATATTTATGTGATGTGTGCGCTTAAACCTTTCTCCCAGACTAGGCCTGCATCTTTGACTCGTGACGCAGTGCAGACATGGAGTAGTGCTTTTAACAGCAAAAACAAATAGTAAGTGTTTTAACTCATTATAATACGTGTTTTATATTGTTTGACAATATTTGTGATGTGCAAATATTAAAAGTATGTATTCCTCAAACTATATTTTACTCTCGTTTACCAGCACACCATAACAGAAAAACCAAAGAACAACTCCACAGACTGCAGACCAACAATGCACCTGAAATTGTCACTTTATGTCCTTTTTTTGGAGGACCAATTTTCTTAGAATGGGTAATTAATTATTTCAGATTAAATATGCAAAATGATGTTGGGTGGTATGCTTTCATGTTTAAATGTAAGTTATTGATTTTAGCTATTTGTGTTTTCTAGGAGCATTTCTATGATGCACCGAGGGGCTAAGGCTAACCAGGCTTGGTGTTTAAAGACTGTACAGACTAGAACTTGGTGATGGTAAGATTTAACAGATAACATGAGAGAATCATGGGCACAAACATAAAACATAATCATAGCTTTGTTGCTATTTGGTGTAACTAAGATTTTCTGTGTTTCATAACACTCATTTTGAATTTGTCCAGTCAAATAACTTTACAAAAGTAATTTTTATTTTTTACTTAAAATTAGTTTTCAAACCAATTGTTTTCATGACTTGACAGGTAGATGTTTTCTTGCGGTTTAATTTTAGACTCCACTGACTAGGAAATATCTGCCTATCACCTGTCCAACACCACAGCCACAAGAAAGGAACACAGATTCTTCTGGCGGCTGACTATTAGGGAGATTTCTTAAGGTGGGTGTCTAAATTTATTCTTAAAGGGTTAGTTCACCCAAAATGGAAATTCTGTCATTAATTACTCACCCTCATGTTCCAAACATGTAAGGCAAGGCAAGTTTATTTATATAGCACATTTCATACACAGTGGCAATTCAAAGTGCTTTACATGGAAGAAATTAAAATAATCAAAAGAAATCAGAGCTGTAAGAATTTCTTTCATCTTCACAACACAAATGAAGATATTTTTAGTGAAATCTGAGAGCTTCCTGCCCCTCCATTGACATTGACAGTAGGGTTGTAACGGTATACAGGTATGGCGATTTATCGCGATATTGACATGTACGATTATCATATCGTGCACATTTGCTTATCCGCGGTTTAAAAAATAACCAGAATTCACCTGCACTGCTGCATGCAACTTCTTTCAGCTTGACTGCTTAGACTCCATATCCGTACAGCGCTGAAAATGTCCGAGACAGAGGCTGCGAATCTCTATCTCCCGCCGAAAAAATAAATAAAATCTGCAGTATGGGAATATTTTGTAACTTATATCCGAAAAACGATCGTGGTGTTGTCCTTGAAGATGGATATCTAGTTTGCAAGATATGTGGACGAAGAGTGGCTGCAAAAGGAGTGAACACGTCGAACATGTTCTCCCATATTCAGGAACACCATCCCTCCGTGAAGATAAAGGTTATTCATAACTTTTATAACTTAAGGCCATATTATTTCTGTCATGTTGAGGGAATCCCGGTCTGTCAAAAAGACGCACACATCCGTCTTTTTGCGTTACAAAACAGATGCCACGTAAAATGTGCGATTTAAAAAGATAGATGGATGAATAAAGCAAAATATAGCTATGCAGTAGCCTAAATCAAATCGTAATGTGCGTGTCTGTGAATATACAACGCAAAAAGACTGGTGTGCAAGCCCCTTCAGCGTGTCTCTGAATGTTTCGTCTAGTAGATCTAGTACACACTCAAGTACGCATGACGCTCATGGTTTTTAAAGCTGTCTCAGCCACTACGAAGACGTGAACACATGAACATATCTAGACAGAGAACACTTAATGTGCACTTTATAATTATTTTTTTAAAGAATAATCATCAAATACACTGACTGAAACTCATAGGTGTTCAGTAGGTGTTAACGCGGGGTTAAATGTAACACGGACCGTTTACACAGTTCGTCAGGATCAAGCAGGCTGTCTTTCCGCTATTTTTCTCTTGCTGCCAGAAGACGGTCTCCCGCGAATTTGCGGAAAGTTTTGATTATATTTCGTGAAGATACTGGACAAAGAGTGTTTTGACACCATGAAAGTAATTTTTTTCATCATAGGTTTTTTTCGGTTTCTGAGTTGGGTGTATACGTTTCCAAATCTAACTTTATATTGCCTTAATCACTGTCTTGTTGGCTCAAACATAGCTCCGTTTTGAAACATGTCAGCAATTCCTAGCGACTGTTAGCTAGGTTTAAAATATGTAATACACAGCGGGGTTAATTCTAACAGAGTGGTACAACTAAGCCTCAATGATAATCAAATGAAAACGGAGCCACACAACTTTTCAGGTTTGAGTATACATTTAACTTTGTTAGACGTTCACAAACAATGTTGGGATTTAAAATGTTTAAAATTTAGTGTTCTATGAATGATAACTTGTTTATTTATTAAAAATATGGCCTGTTATTAATGCAATAAACCCTTTAAATTTTTATTTTAAGCTAATTTGTATTATCATTACTGTTATTATTAATAATAATAATAATTGTACATCATGCAGCTGCCACACACAAATCTAATTTAATTGCAATTACAATATTTATAAATTTATTTATTATTATTTATTGCAAAACTATGCAGCCCTTTTCTATGTCTCTATCCATGATATTGATCCATAATAGAAGGATGATTGGATGAGGGATATGTATGGATATCTGTCTATACAGATGCACAAACAATATCAAACTATACAAATAAAATAGTACTGAATTATGTGTGTTACACACAAGTGTTACAACTAACCCCTGTCTCTGTTACAATTAACCCCGCATATGGGGTAAGTTGTAACATTTGCACTTCTGACACTTTCAGTCCAACTGTACGAAAATGGTAGGTCCTAGAAAAAAACTTTAAGTGTTCATTTGTAGCAGAGATGTGCATGTTGCTTGTGTAAAAAAAAGTATTAATCTAACCTAATTATTTTTTTAATTAATTGAGCCAAAAGCAAAAAGCGTTAGGTTGTGCCCCGCTCTCCCCTACAACCTGGGAAAAAAAAGTTTGGTTTAGCCTATGACTAAAATATATTACTATTGTGTATAGTTTTTTTGTCCATGTTTTAATTTATTAAACTTCTCTTGTGTAGACAAACTAAAGTTGTTACATTTTATCTAATTGCATTCTCAAAAATACATTTTGTATTCAATCACAGAATCCAGATCAGTTATTTCAGACAACCCAGAATTTCTGAGGAAATAAATATACATTTCATAAAGACTCTATTGAAAAAACCTTTGTTACAATAAACCATGTTCAACCAAAAACAATATCTGTTTTTATTCATTTAAGGGCCATTGTAGCTGATGCTGATTATAATAATGATAGTTTTAATATCGTATACCGTGAAACCGTAATTAGGGCTGTCGCGATAACCGCAATATTGCAGTACCGCGCTTCTGACAAGTAAACCGCAGAGGATTGCACGTAACCGCAGCAACCGCGATATTCACGTTTTTTTATAAGGCTTGTTTTGAACTTCATGCATTTGTATTGAATGTTAAACAAGTTCATAATGATAACAAGACTGTTTATCTTGGTGATGTGTAGCCTACAGAGGCTTCACACAGTGAATGAGAGAGATCTGCAGAGCGCGTGCGATTACCTGCGTCTGTCTTTGAAGTCGTGAAAAGGTTGCCGTGTCAAAGGAAAGCGAAATATTTGTCGTATCATCATTTTAAGCTTCACATCACGGGTATTTTCCACAAATGCACGTCAGCAGCAGCGCTGGTCAGCATCCCACAGCGCGAGGAAGCCGCAGAAAATAATATCACAGAGTCACGCAGTGAATCAATGCCATATTGGTCTCTAATAAGTGAAGCATCAGCTTCCACGTTACCCATGCGACGCATTGCTGATCAGCTGAGCCTTGAAAAGTGGAACTCAAAGTTAAAAATAATTAACATCTTGTTTCATTACATCTCTTTTAACGAATCAGCTTCTTTGAACGTGTTAGTTGAATGAACGGTTCAAAGTCCGTTGTCATAACAATATGCGTGCTGAGTGAAAGCCTTTCAATCATGTTTTCAGTGCGCATATAGACGCTGTTTAGTTTCGGTTATTGGTTAAATGACCTCGTTTTTGTCCACATCGTAAACTTTATTTATATAGCAACAAATACTTATAAATTAAATAAATAAATAAATAAATGGCGGTAATACCGCATATCGCGCTATTGAGCCACTCAACATTACAGCCCTAACCGTAATATTTTCTGGACGATTATCATACCGTGAAAATCTCATACCGTTGCAACCCTAATTGAGATATTTATTTTAAGGAAAAAAGTTTGAATGTTCTACCTCATAAGTGTTTGTCATGATATGTTCTGAAACCACAATTTACGCTCTGGCTAATACAACTTTCACTTAGGAACAAAAATCTGCCTTTAAACTTGAAAGAAATAAAGATTTGACATATATCGTGATAATTATCGATATCGACTGATATAAAAAAAATTATCGTGATAATTTTTTTTGGCCATATCGCCCAGCCCTAGTCATCACCCATAACCCACATTACCTTCTCTGGTCAAAACATTCCTCTATCATCAACAGTCTTAAACCTGGGCGTAAGATTTGATGCTCAACTCACATTTGACGCCCACATAAAACATCTGTGTAAAACCTCCTTCTATCACCTCAGGAACATTGCTAAACTCCGTCCCACACTTGGTCTGTCAGATGCTGAAAAACTTGTCCATGCTTTTGTATCATCGAGGCTGGACTACTGCAACTCTCTCCTCTTTGGGATTCCTGGCAAAAGCCTTCAAAAATTACAATACATTCAGAACAGTGCTGCAAGGATCTTAATGAGGAAAAGAAAAATTGAACATATCACTCCCATCCTTCACTCTCTTCACTGGCTTCCTGTCTCATACAGGATTAACTATAAAATCATCCTACTTACCCATCAATGCATCCACGGCAACGCTCCACCGTACTTAAAGGAACTACTCACAAAGCAAAACTCTTCACGTCATCTCCGCTCTGGAAACAAGGTCCTTCTTCAACCACCGAGAACTAAGCTCTGTACTATGGGGGATCGTGCCTTCTGCTCAGCCGCACCGCGTCTTTGGAATTCCCTTCCAGAAAACCTAAGGGCTCCTCAAGCCATAGACTCTTTTAAGAAAGGACTAAAAACCCTGCTTTTTAAGCAATCATTTTTTAATTCTTGCTAACTTTTTAATTTTTCTTCCTGGTTTTTATCTTTGTTTATACTCTGTAGCACTTTGGGATTGTTTTAACTATGAAAAGTGCTTTACAAATAAAATATATTATTATTATTATTATAATGATAGTTTAATATCGTATACCGTGAATCCATGAAACCGTGATATTTTCTGAGACGATTATCATACCGTGAAAATCTCACCACTTTCAAGCCCCAGAAAGGTATGCAGTGATCTCAAACTCACTTCCTGGAGGGCCACATGTCTGCACAGTTTTGCTCCAAACGTAATCAAACACACCTGATCCAGATCCATTGAGATCCATTGAGCTAATCAAGGCCTTCAGGATTACTAGAAACTTCCTTACATGAGGTGCGAGTTGGAGCTAAACTGTGCAGAGCTGTGGCCCTCCAGGAATTGAGTTTGAGATCACTGGTATAAAGGTACATCATTATGCTGCGTTCACACGTGTATGCTTGAACACTTTCAATCCATTCGTGTGTCGCAGGCATGCTCATTTTTTTTAGCGTTGCGCTAAAAAACGATGCGCTAATTGTGCGTTGCATGTAGCGTTGCGCTAAATGACGCCAAAGTTAAAATTGTTCCACAGGATTTTTTATGCGTGTAATGCGTCTTTGCATTGTCTGACGGTAGGGATCCACTTTTGTGAAACGACTGTTTCCCACATTTGTACTTTGTTGGGTGTTCCTCAAGTTTACCACTAAGGACGTGGTTTTGACCTTTGATTTCCTTTCCGTGGCTTTGGAAATGGTAGTTGAATAGGCTGTCAATGGAGGGTCAGAAATGACTTAGATTTTATTAAACATAACTTTGTTAAGTGTTCCGAAGATGAGCAAAACCCCGGTTTGGAACAACATGTGGGTTAATAATTAATGACAGAATTAACATTTGGATGAATGAAGTCTTTAATTCACTTTGAAATCAGTAAATTCAAGTCTTAATCTAACCCAGGGGTTCTCAAATTCGGTCCTGGAGGGCCACTGTCCTGCAGAGTTTAGCTCCAACCCTGATCAAACAAACCTATCTGTGAGTTTCTAATGATCCTGAAGACCTTGATTAGCTTGTTCAGGTATGTTTGATCAGGGTTGGAGCTAAACTCTGCAGGACAGTGGCCCTCCAGGACCAAGTTTGAGAACCCCTTATCTAACCAAAATAGTTACTTGTTTGACTCAAAGTCTAAGATAATTGAAATTTTTCCACCATAAACTTGCTGTATTTATAAAACACAATTTGTATTAATTGTATTTAATCTGGTTTTGTGTTGTTGTCTAGAGAACCAGCACTCCAGGATTTTTCGAGAAAGTTGCATCTGCACAGCCGTGCCTGCTTTATGAAACTCTACTGTTAGCAACTGGACACAACTGATCCACTCGTACCCTGCGACTGATCCATTCGTATCCTAGAACTGTTCTTCATCTGCTGAATGTTGTTGACTCGAGCACTGCTGTACTGTTGCAGAGTCGAAGGTACTGAATCAACTTCATTGACACAGGACTTGCATTCACTGACATGTTCAGGATTTGAAGTATCACAGACCATTTGACAGAAATGCCTATATTGTGCATTTATTGTTTATTTTAAAGGTTAACCTATAGGGGTGTCCATGGTTAACCGGTTAACCGTTTAAAATTGCATAACCGAGTGAAACCTTTTTGGCGTCAAGACATATTTGCACAAAACTTTTGTGTTTTTTTTTTTTCTTTTCTGAATGTCGATAAAAAATATTGTGAAATGACAGCGTTTCCATTAACGATGTTATGTGACTAAAACATCTTTTATTTTTTCTTTCGTGATAAGTCATTCCAAAAATAATGGCAACGGATGTTGGTAGTCTATATCACAGCCACCGCACTAGACATTATTATTATTTATGGAAGGAGATGTGGTGTGTTATTCAAGCATTAATGGCAGGGAAAGACACAGAGTTCCTGGGTGTTTCTCCCTCATTTCTGTTCTACGGTCTTGATTGTGGCATTTCTTTGAGGTTTTGTCTAGTAGGCTATTCCTTGTATCTTTTATGAATTTAAAAAAAGAACTCTGCCTTGTATTATGTCCAAACGATCAGTGTACTTTTGTGTTCATCCATTTCCCCTTATTTAATCCGTTGGCCTAATTGCAAAACGAAAAATGAACGGTTGTTGTATTTTGTAAAATGCAAACTTGAACACCAAAATGTTCATTTGAACTCTAGGTCTACGCCAAATGCTCCGCAAAAGTATATAGGCTACATATCGACGAATTTTCAGATATTTGTTTGTTTTGTTTTTTTTGTTTTTTTTGCCCCTTTAAACATTTAAAATATTTGACAAATTATTATGTAAAAAAAATTTTTTTACTGGTTTTCTGAGGCCAAATTAGAACCTGGAAATGATATTTTCCCCGCATTGCTGAATGAGAAACCGTAACCACAGCCTACAGAAAGGGGATTTATAGGTGATTTATTGGCTATAATAAATGTGTCTGATAATAACTGCCTTGCCGAACAGACCAGAGGTGGAAATAGGTGCATCAAGAAGAAAGGCCCTGTCCTTTTCCTTCATGCCAGAGAGATTAAGCCACAGATGTCTCTCCGTGGTTACCAGTGCAGACAGGTAACCCGGAGAGACAAGTCTGTGGCTTTGCAAAGCTCAGTAATATCCTCCACTGTCGGGCCCTCACCCTGGTCTATATCTCTGAGGAGGTCGGCCTGGTAGATATCTAATGCAGTGTGAAATGATCTGTGAGATTTAATGTTTGTGGAAGTTACCATTCAGTTCTGTCGTCTTATCATAGCACTCCACATCACAGGTGGTGCTGATTCCATTAAACCCTCTTGGATTCCTGGATTTTGAAGAAGTTAAAAAGGAAAATAAATAATGTACAGCTAAAGTCTTTATTTTTACATTAATAAATCTCATTATAGATGTAACGCTTCATTTAAATATTGTTAGAATGTTTTGACTCGCATTGATCTTTGAAGTAGGGCTGCACATTTTCAAATTTTTCATTAACCGTTAACCGAGGCCCTTATAGGTTAATACTCTGTTAACCATAGTCTGCGCGCCGCAACCTTCGAGATACAGGGTTAATTTTTAACACCTTTAATAACTGGTTGGACCCAATTTGAAACTAAATTTATAGAAATAAAACGTAGTGGTAAGTTCAGAGCAGTTAAAGTAGGCAAGGCAAGGCAAGTTTATTTATATAGCACATTTCATACACAATGGGAATGCAAAGTGCTTTACATGGAAGAAATTAAAATAAGCAAAAGGAATCAGAATAATTAAAACAGTTTAGAATAAAAAATAAGAAATAATGAAAAATAAAAAATCATGATAAAAATAAAATACAGTAAATTAAAACCATTTAGAATAAAATGAAGTACAGTAACAGTCGGACGAACAGTGGCACAGTGCTCATTCAGTAAATGCACAGCTAAACAGATGTGTTTTGCATCTGGATTTGAATGTGACTACTGTAGGAGCACACCTGATCTCTTCTGGAAGCTGGTTCCAGCTGCGGCTGGCATAATAGCTAAAAGCAGACTCTCCATGCTTAGAGTGAACCCTTGGTATTTCTAGCTGATGTGATCCTAATGATCTGAGCGATCTGTTGGGTTTATATTCAGTGAGCATATCTGCAATATATTGAGGTCCTAACTAGGGCTGGGCAAAAAAATCGATTTTTCGATTAATCGTTTTTTAAAATGTGGTCGATTCAAAATCGATTCTCAACGGCCACGAATCGATTTTTTTTTCCATATAAAGGGCTCGCGGACGCAGTGCTGCATCTTCTCGTCTCTCTGCACTAGCGCTAAGCGCTGCAGCTGTCGATACACACACGCGTTTAGGAGTCGGGACACGACAGGATATTCACTTGCACAATCGGGCCAGCATTGCATCGTGACCTATGATCGTAACTAACATTTATAATTTATTTGCTCAAGCAATGTTAAACCATCCCGTGCTCGCGCACTCAGAGATTTCTTTCACTGCGTGCACAGCCTAAATCCGCCTCACAAACAGCTCGCCAGAAACAAAAGTTTTATCCCTGGATTATATCGCTTTAACAGTTAAAACACGCAACATTATGTCAAAACTCTGGTCTTGGTGAGTAACCTCGTAAAGACAGTCGGTAATGTCTTAAATTAGCATTAAACGCGTGTGACAGAAAGTTAATGAAACAGTAATGGATTCGCACACTAGTTCTTAAAGTGAACGCAGCCATTTGTGTCAGTCATTAATTCTGTTGTCATAACAACAGAATATAGTATTAATTGTAAGCAATCAGAATTAATAGCCTTTGTATTTAATTCAGTCTCGACTAAAAAGACTATCCAGTGTTATTTTACATTGGATTACTTTATTCAGTTTCTGTAGTATATCTGACATACCCAAAAAACTACCCCAAAATGTCTCTTAATTTTTGTCTTTATTCTATTGTATTTATTTGTGCTACTTTTTTCAGTTTAATTCAAAGATTGAAATCAAGCATCCATACATAAACTCTTAACAAAAAAATACATTAACATTTAGGTGATCAATGTAAAAAATGTCTAAATATTTATATATTTATCTATCTTAAACATAAAATAACATGATACTGTTTGATCAAGCTGTGCGACTGTTCTGTGCGACTGTGCGACTCTTTTTTTGCATATTGCATCAAAATCCTGTCTAGTCTTTGTATGCATTTAGTGTACCTAAAATAAAAAGTGTTTATATAGGTTTATGGCTCTTAATTTTCTTGTATTAATTAACCACTAGTAAACTTATGTCCACTGTTCTTTTTTATAAATTATAAATATAGGATTTTTATTACATCTTCATTATAGTTGAATCGAGAATCAAATCAGGAATCGAAAATCGAATCGAGAATCGAAATCGAATCGAACTGAGAGCTTGTGAATCGAAATCGAATCGAAATTGAAATGTGAATCGATACCCAGCCCTAGTCCTAACCCATTAAATGATTTATATACCAGTAATAATACTTTAAAATCAATCCTAAATGTAACTGGCAGCCAGTGTAAAGACCTGAGGACTGGTGTGATATGTTCATATTTTCTGGTCCTCCTCAGAATCCTGGCAGCAGCGTTCTGTATGAGCTGCAACTGTCTTATGGTCTTTTTAGGAAGGCCAGTGAGGAGGCCATTACAGTAATCCACCCTGCTGGTGATGAAAGCATGCACAAGTTTCTCTAAGTCTTGACTGGAAACAAAGCATCTAATTCTTGAAATATTTTTCAGATGATAGTATGCTGATTTAGTTATTGCTTTGACATGACTATTGAAACTAAGGTCTGACTCTAGAGACACACCAAGATTCCTGACTTGATTTTTAGTTGTTAGACCCCTAGTGTCGAGGTATGCATTCACCTTGAGAACTTCATCTTTGTTTCCAAACGCAATGACTTCAGTTTTGTCTTTGTTTAACTGCAGAAAGTTTTGACACATCCAACCGTTTACTTCATCAATGCATTGGCACAGGGAGTCAATGGGGCTATAGTCATTTGGCGATAGGGCTAAGTAGAGCTGTGTGTCGTCTGCATAGCTGTGGTAAGCGATTTGGTTCTTTCTCATTATTTGGCTCATTGGGAGCATATACAGGTTGAATAGGAGTGGCGCAAGAATCGAGCCCTGAGGGACTCCGCAGTTCATGGATGTCCACTCAGACTTATGTTCTCCCATACTCACAAAATAACCTCTCCCTTCTAAGTATGACCTGAACCATTTTAGGACTATCCCAGAAATCCCCACCCAGTTTTCCAGCCTGTCAAGAAGTATGTTGTGATCGACAGTGTCAAATGCAGCACTGAGGCCGAGTAGTACCAACACGGATAATTTGCCTGTATCAGTATTTAAGCGGATATCGTTTATTATATTATATTTATAAGCGCTGTCTCCGTGCTGTGATGCGATCGGAAACCAGATTGAAAATTTGTTCAGCTGGTTGAAGACAACCTTTTCAATGATCTTGCCTATGAAAGGAAGATTTGAGATCAGTCTATAATTACTTAAGATGGTCTTATCCAGATTGCTCTTTTTCAGGAGGGGCTTGACAACTGCAGTTATAGGGAGTTCGGAAAACTCCCAGAGCGAAGTGAGGCATTTACCACTTCTAGGAGATCTGCTTCTAAACAGTTTAACACACTTTTGAAAAAAGATGTGGGAAGTGCGTCAAGGGCTGCACGGTTTCTACCGAAATTGTGCCATCAATTTCTTCGAAATCAGACATAGTAACCACTTTCTCAGGTTGTGGTCTGATCTGCCTGACCCCAGCGCAACTCAAGGATGTGCTGATCACCTTTCTGATGTTATTGATTTTCTCAGAGAAGAAAGAAGCAAACTCACTGCATTTCCTTTCTGAGAGCATTTGTATGGGAATCTGGCTCGGGGGGTTTGTCAGTCTCTATACAGTAGCAAAAAGAGTGTGTGTGTTGTTTATATTGCTGTTTATAATATTTGAGAAGAAAGTCCGTCTAGCTTTGCCTAGTTCCCTATTGAAAGCGTGGATGCTGTCTTTGTAGATGTTATAATGGACTACAAGTTTTGTCTTCCGCCACATGCGCTCTGCTCTTCTGCATTGTCTTTTCATATTTTGCACTGCTGTTGAGTTTCTCCAAGGTGCTTTTTTTCTGCCACTATTCTTCCTGACTTTCACAGGAGCAATATCATCAATTACACTCTTAACTTTTAAGTTAAAAGAATCAAGGTGAAAATCAACAGAGTCGGCAGATATGCTTGGTTTTAAAGATATAGCCTTCATAAATAGCACACCAGTGTTTTCATTTAAACATCTCTTCTTGACAGACACAGCTCTAGCTTCAATGGCAGGAGAGATCAATATATCAAAGACAGAAATGGTCAGACAGTGCTACATCCTTAATAACAATCGATGAGATGTTTAAACCCATAGTGATAAGTAAATCTAGAGTGTGTCCACGATTGTGTGTGGGACCATGTATATGCTGTGTCAGATCAAAAGTTTTTAAAACAGTTTTGATTTCTTTTGCCATATTGTTTTCTGCATTATCTATGTGAATGTTAAAATCTCCAGCAATGGCAAAACAGTCAAACTCAGAGGCAATTTTTGATAACAGTTCTGTTAAGTCCTCAGCAAAGGCTGGAGAGTATTTTGGAGGCCTGTAAACAATGATAAGTAAAATACTTGGAGCACCTTTTAACACAATACCCAGATATTCGAAATAGGGGTAATTCCCAAATGATATTTGCTTACATTGATAAACATCTTTAAAAAGAACAGCCCCCGCCTCTCTTACCCGCTCTGCAGACACTCATATAAGTAAAATTTTAGGGGATGTTTCGTTTAGGACCGTTACACTACAGCTGTCTTCTAGCCAAGTTTCAGTTAGAAACATGAAGTCCAGGTTGTGTGTGGTTATTAAGTCATTGACTAGAAGTGATTTATTTTTAATGGAGCGGATGTTTAAAAGTGTTAACTTTATAGCTAACTTTTATAAGTAGGCGCGTTTCCATCACCCTTCAAACTGAAATTGGCAATTGAAAATAAGCACATTGACATGTCCATTTCGCAAAAACTCTGTCCACAAAAAATAATAATAATCATCATCATAATCGTCATTATTGTAACATTTTATTAGGCTGCATATGTAGAAGACTCCTTTATCCAAGAAAGGAACAAAGCACAAAATATAGCTACAAGCAGCAATGCCGGGGCCAAGCGCAAAGACGACAAAAAGACAAGCCAACATGTGTCAGACCAACTGCAGCAAGACGCAATTGAAGACATTTAAAGATGAATTTAGACAAAATGGCTTAAAATACAAATACAGTAACTTATAAAATGATTCAATGGTTTATCACTTTCGAACAATAGGTGGCGCAGTTATGAAATCGATACCTTGTGTTCAGAGTGAGATGTCAATGACAAATACAAAGTTTGGTGTCAAAATGTAGGCCTAAATAGTCATTTTGGCAGCATGCCTCAAATTTGATGCTGTGGTATACGAAAACGGTTTTGTCTATCGTCACGCAATCCATAACTTTTATTCGGCACCGTCTGGAGATGATACGATTCAATGATACGATGCAGCACGTAGCCTCAGGTCATGCTTGTGATGACACGTACCAAGTTTGGTCTGAAAACGAGTAAGCGTTGCGGAGATACAGCCTCATGTCTGTTTTTGCAAGCGCTACGTAAAATTAGTTTGCGCGTTTATCGAAAACGGTTATTCAAATCATCTTGAATTCCATAACTTTTTGTCAGCACTGCCTGGAGATGATCCGGTGCGATTTTGGTGAAAATCGGACAAACCGTCTGGGACGCAAAAGTAGTTTTTTTGGAAAATTCAAAATGGCGGCCATTTTTTTATGACGGAAAATGACGTCATAGGGTGCGATCGAATCGGCATGAGCTCAGGAAAAATTTTTGAATTTTGTTGATGGGCCTTACGGTTCAAAAGTTACTAGCATAATAAAAGTGAAACTTTGGACAGTTGGTGGCGCTAGAGGGAATGAGTTAGAGACACCAAAATTGGTGTATTTAAAGTTGGGACTGTCCTCTATAAGAATGTCAAACCAAAACAACTTTCCCGCAAACCTGTCTATGGGCTGCCATAGACGCCCAGTCGGAAACGGAAGAAGAAGAATAATTATAAGAAGAAACGGAACAGATACAGTGCCTCCGCACCTTCGGTGCTTGGCCCCTAATAAACACAATATTTTGACGCATATCCAGTGTGTGTGCTTAGTGTGGAGCGCGCACTGATGGCTGCGAGACGCCCATGAGAACACTTGCAGTTTCATTGCAGTTCTTTCAGTGGAAACTATAATACAAAACTAATAATACATTATTCGCAAATACATTTATTTGCGTAAACTCACAATAACAAGAAAACGTTGTGCTTCAAAGGGGACATATCATGCAAAATCCACTTTTTTAGCCCTTAAATGCATTTTGTTGTATATTTGGAGTGTTTATAAGTGCAGAAAAAATGAAATTATTCGCTTCAGGTGATTTGTTTATATCTTTATATTTTGTTTTGGTCATATTTTTCAACCTGTTCAGATTTTTCTGTTCTCTATGCCGTTTTTTGAACTATCACGTCACTGTATTTGCAGTGGAACTGACAAATAAGGACATTGACTACCGGCCCAGCACTTCGAGCAATCCGCCATTATCATTTCTCGCTCCGATTTTGTAGTTCAAGCTCAATGATGCAGAAGTTACCAGAGGGCAAGTCAAAATGTTCGGTTCTTGGATGTAGTGACCTGAAGCACTTCAAGGATCCCTACTTCAACAACCGCCAGTATACAGAAGGGTTTGCCGATCGACTTTGTCTGAATGAGGGGTAAATTCCTTCTATCGTTTAGCTGCTGTGTTTTCTGATGCTTTTCTACACGTAAGTTATTATATTATTATTAATACAGATTTTTAGTGGTAAGATTAAACCGTAGTCATTTATCTTGTCAGTGTGCTTGTTTTAACAAGAGAAATAGTCGACTTTCACTAATAACACAAAACAGTTAACTTACATATCCCTGCATCCATATGAAGACGTTGTTCTGCAGGTTCGACGTCGTCTTTTTCCAATCGCTCGCTCTGGCTTGAATATGTAAGGCTTGATGGACAAGTCTTCCGTTGTTGACATTTTGTTAACGAGTGACTAAAAATGTTCTTTGAAGGTATCATGTATAATCGTATATATCTTTTCTCAAACTACAATAATCGCCGAACGAGGGGAGTTGAACCGAGTGTGAACTCAGTGACCTGGAGAACGGGCGGGGAAAGACGCAACTACATTTTATTTAAAGGGGCCGCTTTGAAACGGGTCGCTCACAGATGCACATCAGAAAAGAGGCCTGTGGAGCTATAATAATGAGGAATTCAGACCCAAGCATTGCAGTTATGCTTTATATAGACCACAAATGTATGATTTATAAGTAAAAATGAATGATTTAAGAGCATGATATGTACCCTTTAACAAACAGGCGCGCTTCATGATCTCCGTGAACTGGAGCGCGAGAACTGAAACAGCCACTGCATTCGAATTTGTTCATTTTAAATTGGACATTTAAAGCTTTAGTCTACAGCCTTTGTAGTCTAAAGCTTTAAATGTCCAATTTAAAACGAACAAATTCGAATCAAAAGCCAATATCTTCTGACTATGTAATTATTATTACTATGCTAATTGTGTATTTCTTTCTAAAGGTGCAAAAAACCAAAAACAAATATCTGAAAATTCGTCGATATGTAGCCTATATACTTTTGTGCAGCATTTGCCGTAGGCCTACAGTTCAAACATTTTGGTGTTCAAGTTTGCGTTTTACAAAATACAACAACCATTCATTTTTCGTTTTGCAATTAGGCCAACAGATTAAATAAGGGAAAACGAATGAACACAAAAGTACACTGACCGTTTGGACATAATATGAGGCAGAGTTCTTTTTTAAAATTCATGAAAGATACAAGGAATAGCCTACTAGACAAAACCTCAAAGAAATGCCACAATCGTTAATGTCATTTCAGAAAAAAAAAACGCAAAATGCAAATCAAAGTTTTGTGCAAATATGTATTGAAGCCACTTAACCGAGCAAAAAGGTTTCACTCAGTAATGCAATTTTAAACGGTTAACCGGTTAACCATTGACACCCCTACTTTGAAGACTTTGATCTTTGACTTTGAAGACAATTTTAGGGTGCAATTATTGTCTATATGGGACTAAATACATTTTCCCCTGTATTCATGATCATCAAATTATTTTTGTAAGTTAAAGTTATTTAAGTTATTTCATAGTTTCAGCAGAGACAGATATTAACTGACCACATCTCACCTCAATGTCAAAGTTGCTGCTTGGATTGTACATTGATGCCACATCATGCCAATTGTTGGTCAGCGGATTGTAGCCCTCTGAACTACGCAAATAATTTGTTCCATCAAATCCACCAACCTTTAAATAAATACACTTTTTATTTATCTATTCTGTGCATTTGTATATGCACATTGCACAACCATGCATGTATTTACTTAAGTGCAACCTTTAAACTGTGATTGATCCATATTTCTGTATTTGTGTTATGGTTATCATTGTTAATTAAAACTAAACCCTGATGTGTGTGTGTTTAATACTCACAGCATACCCTAGATCTGCATAAGCAATTGATGCCACGTCATGCCAATTGTTGGTCTGTGGATTGTAGACCTCTGTACTCCGCAAATAACTGGTTCCATCAAAACCACCAACCTTTAAATAAATACACTTTTTATTTATCTATTCTGTGCATTTGTATATGCACATTGCACAATTTCTCTCTGTGGAAAAGAATGTGTGTAATACTCAAAAAAGTTTGTGTGTTTTAACGTGTGTGTGTGTGTGTGTGTCTGGGTAGCGTGTGTATAAATGTATTGATAGATTTTGTCTTTTCAGTTATCAGATTCATTTACATTGTGACGGTGTATCATAATTAATCCACTCTGTCTGTGTCTGCAAAGGTGTGTGTCAAATGGCCCATACAGATGAATGGCCCATTCAGATGTATGGCCCACAGAAACTGATTGGTGTGAATGACAAAGACTCAGCATTAATAAGTTAGATCTCCTGTGGGAGGTCCTAAAAGGTTTCTATTGTTTGTAGCCCATTTACTTCATGTATAAAGTTCTGTCTCACTAACATCGCTGCTGAAGGACTGCTACACTACAAACCTTCAATAAATTCTTCTCCCCACAAGAACTCTGGTCAAGCTTACTTATTTTATGTATTGGAGAAATCCAATACATTGGCGAGCCACTGAAACCACTGCTTGGCATCACCAAAATCTAACAGTATCGATACATGCACAGGTCCAAGGGCTCAATGTTTGTAAGCACACATGCTCATATGTGTACATGAAAATAATGAACATGCTCCTGAAAACTAAATTGTTCTGTTATTTTCAGTCTCTCCCATTCACTTTCAATGGTCGGCCATTGTGACAATTTTTGACCATGCCTACTCTCAGATAAATGAGGCCCACGATTACTCAGATGCAAACAGAAATATAAAACCAGTCCTAATTGAAAGAGAACAAGTTGCGAAAAGATTGAATCCAAGATTTGGTGAAAATATTGTATAATGAGTGATTTATAAGCTATTTTGTATAGGCCGGTCATTTTTGACCGGGAACACCACAAGTGTGATTATGTGCCATATTTTTACAAAACGAAAGTTTCAAAACAAAATTCCTTGTGAAACATTAGAGTAGACTAGTGTGATGAACAGTAGCCATTTTTTCATTTATTTTTTTCATATTTCCAAATTTACTCATAAATGAATTGTTTTTTACTCAAAAAATGAGATGCCTACTCTCAGATAAATGAGGCCCACGATTAATCAGATGCAAACAGAAATATAAAACCAGTCCTAATTGAAAGAGAACAAGTTGTCAAAAAGATTGAATCAGGGATTGGGTGAAAATATGGTATAATGAGTGATTTATAAGCTATTTTGTATAGGCCGGTCATTTTTGACCAGGAACACCACAAGTGTGACGATGTGCCATATTTTTTACAAAACAAAAGTTTCAAAACAAAATTCCTGGTGAAACATTAGAGTAGACTAGTGTGATCAACAATACCAATTTTCTTCAGATTTTATTTAATATTTCCAAAATTATTCAAAAAAAAAAAAACACTTAAAAAATGAAATACTTACTCTCAAATAAATGAGGCCTATGATAATTCAGAGCCAAATCAAAATATAAAACCAGTCCTAATTAAAAGAGAACATGTTGACAAAAAGATTGAATCCAAGATTGTGTGAAAATATGGTATAATTAGTGTTTTATACGGGGTTTTTTTTATGGGTCAGTCATTTTTGACCGGGAACACCACAGGTGTCACAGGGTTTTGAACACCACATGAGGGTTAATGTTATGGCTATTAAATAGTAGCCTATGCTATTCACCAACTTAACATATCCTATTCAATGCGTTTACAGTCTCTTTCACAGCCATCATTTGTAGTAGCCGATTCACAAACTGTTTGCTCAAGCATAGCCTGGTCTTAATGCTAAGTTATTACTGTGTCATAAAGATTAACAGATCAACAGATTTTGTTGAATTATAGTGCACTGCACTATTATTATTCAAAGCTATAACAGTTGCTGGAACACAAACAAAAATGTATCATGGTTTTCATGGTAACATAGGCCTGTATGAAGATAATTAGTTTTCACAGATGTCATATTCCCATTCCATTTCAAGGTTACACAGCATTAGGCCACATCATGAGTGAAATGTCTTGCTTTTATTAGTTAAATCTGTAAATTAGTAGAATTCCTGCTATTATAGTAAAATTACTAATAACTGGCCAAGCTGAGTTTTTTTTTTTTCAACAAAATGTACAAATTTAAATATTCAACAAACAAGACTTTTAATAGTCACTAAGACACTAAAGCAGTATCTGAAATTGCCCCTATACCAGCTGCAGTTCTCCAACTGGTTTTTGTTTTTGTAGGAATTTGACCTTCTTAAAACAAAAAGAACACTGAATTACATTTAATTACAATAAAGCAACACATGCACATAAAAGTAAAACAAATATTTCAAACTCATTCAAGTTCAAAAGAATTATAAAGAACAATCTCTCTTTACAATAAGGTCTAAAAGCAAAAGCAAACATTAGCAAAAGCTACATTTAAACTTTCTGTGTTGCACTCTAAAAACAAATTATGCTAAATCGCACTAAAAGTGGTTCATTGGCTTGTAATCATAGGGGAACCACACTTATCTTTGTCATATGGTGCTATGTAGAACTATAAGAGGTGCCATAGAGCACGTTAACCACCTCAGAGAACCACTGAAGAACCAAACTGGGCTTAACAGGTTTTTTAAATGATAGCACCATGACCAGCGCAAAGAACCGCTGAAAACCCTTTTTTTTTTCCAGAGTGTATCAATTAGTTTAAAAATACAATTTTTCATTTTTAGTTCATGTTAGCTGTGGTCCGTTATTGAATTTAATCTTGCAATTAATATGAACTAAGTTTAATAAATGTTTTAGAAGTTTTGTCCATGTCAGTGTATGTTAACCCTATAAGACCGTCGGGAGCGCGTCGCTCCGGCTTGTGCATGTCTGTTCAAGAGCCTATAGAAACTGAAACCAAATGGCTAGCTCAATCATTCTTTTTGCATACAAAACCAGAGATGTAACATGTTCAGATCAAGCCTCCAACATGCTCATGTTGCGTTGTCTTCAACCTCTAATGAGTATGTACAAATTGCGTAAAATGCGTTTCACAAAAAAAATCACAAAAATGCATTGCACGTCTTTTCACACATTTTCTGTAGATCTGTGATTGAGTTACGTCTTCAGATGGCTCATTGACGGATCCATGGATGGATCACGTTCTGTGCACTATGACCTGCGTCGTTTGACCATGTGTTTACTCCCATCTGCTATATGTTCCTTCTTATCGTGGGAGGGCGTGCAAGATGGCGACCGGTGAGGAGGTAGTTATGAGAAGCTGAGGATGAAAGTTTGTTCCTTCACCTCAAATTGTTCTTTTTTTGTTTAAAAATTGACCAATCGGACATCTAAATGTAAGAGCTTATCATTTACCAGATAATTAACACAGAGAACTTGTTGTAAGTTGCTTTTGAACCACCGTTTTGAACGTTGTGACTAACAAGAGAGACAGCATCGAATGGTGGACAAATGAAAAGAGAGGGAGAGTAAAGTTAAAGAAAAAAGCCAAACAAAATCGCTGACAAAGATGAAGAACAAAGAGGATGAAATGCACATTTGCGGCACTGACATTCAAACAATGCATGCATATGCAATGCAAGGCTCTACAGTTTCTTTACCGAATTCAACACCCAGTACCCCTGAGCCGAAGAAAAGTAGATCTGAACCGTCCTTGTCTGAAATTCAAGAAAATATCATGCGATGCATAAATGAAAGAGTCAACGGATTACAGGAGCTCTTAAGGTTAAATACGGTGAGCATTGAAGCTTTAAAGAAAACGACGGAATTCCTCTTCAATGAAGTAAAGGATGTCAAAGATGATGTGAAAATTTTGAAAAAGGTCACAAAGGCGATGCATGAGGTCAGTGATGCACAAAGTAAGAAAATGGCGGAGTTCGATTCCAGGCTTAACGAGATAGAATAACACAGTCTCATCCCAAATCGTCATATAACTGACGTTTTGGGACGTATTTTGACCATACGTCAATATCCGCCTTTTTAGGGCCCCCTTAAACGTCGGTAGATGGCGATCCCGGGCCGTCATACAACTGACGCTTTACCTTTAACGTCAGTTAGGTGACGGGTTAGGTTTAGGGTTAAGTTTAGGTATGGGGTAGAGTTAGGATCCCATAACCTCATCTACCGACGTTTAAGGGGGCCCTAAAAAGGCGAATATTGACGTATGGTCAAAAGACGTCCCAAAACGTCAGTTATATGACGATTTGGGATGAGACCGGGTTGGATAGAACGGTATAAAAGAAGAGGGAATCTGAGATTGTACGGTCTGGCCAAATCATATCATATTGCTGTCCAATGAATAGTTTCTATTGTGATTTAGTTTTCCTAATTGAAACATTCAACGCTTGAGTAATTTGCAGTTGTATGATGTGTTTTGTTCCTATGTTTTATTTCTTTCTTGAAAAATGCACCGAATTTGCATAATGATTAAATGTCCTTAATAATTTAAAGGGCCAATAGATAACAACAATCTCTGCTTCAAAAACAGTTTAGGGATTTATGTGCTACTCAAAGCAATGTTAGTCCCATTCATCATCTTTGATTACTATTAATGTTGGAAACTTGGCAGATCCACAGTTTAGCTAATTTATAGTTCATTTGCATATCATTTTGAATGTCTATGGAACTTGAGGTAGATGCAATGATCAGACCTAAACATGTAAGAACACTTAAACATGTGATGTATAAAGCATTATCAGTTATTGAGAGCTCAGTTAAACCCGTTCTCGAATAAAATATTTTGCTTTGTTTTTCTATATTTTTTTATTCATGTTGCTCATTTGGATCCAGTGTAGTATATATCTTTTTTAGTATCCTTTCTCATTTTGTTTCTCATTTCGAATCCAGCATTGTCCCAAGTGTTCAGGTGTATTTAATTCTACAGGACAGGCATGATAATGAGTTCTCTCTTTTCTGTTTTGTATTTCTAAATGCATGGAGCAAGAAAAAAAAAGTTTCTCATTGATGACAGCCTAAGGAAATTGGTTCTTTTTGCGAGCTTTTGTATGGTTTGAAGAACAAACAAACCAGCACATTGTTTCGTGTCATAATGGAAACTTTGGCAAGCGGACAAAAGCTAAGATTGATAGGTTTTTATCTGCTGTCCACGGAGGAACAACCAGCGATATTCCAGGCTGGTTGTTTCAGTCGATTGGGGGAAAAGCGTTTTATTCTTTTGGAACGGAGACAAAAACAGCTTTTAGATAGCGTTCATCTGCTCGTCTGAAGCTCCAGAGCGCTTCAGAAAAGAAACTAATGCTTGTGTCAGTCAAACAGATGCCTCTTTTATATTAACCAGTTTATTAATAAGACTTTACTGACTGTTTATTGGTGATTCTATGCGCACTTTTGGCTCTGTGGAAAAACATTCAATTCCGTCCAATAATTGAACCGTTAAATGAGGATCTTTTACTGCAAAGCTGCTTTGAAACAATGTCCATCGTGAAAAGTGCTACATACTGTACACTCACCTAAAGGATTATTAGGAACACCATGATACTAATACTGTGTTTGACTCCCTTTTGCTTTCAGAACTGTCTTAATTCTACGTGGCATTGATTCAACAAGGTGCTGAAAGCATTCTTTAGAAATGTTGGCCTATATTGATAGGATAGCATCTTGCAGTTGATGAGATTTGTGGGATGCACATCCAGGACACTAAGCTCCCGTTCCACCACATCCCAAAGATGCTCTATTGGGTTGAGATCTGGTGACTGTGGGGGCCATTTTAGTACAGTGAACTCATTGTCATGTTCAAGAAACCAATTTGAAATGATTCGAGCTTTCTGACATGGTGCATTATCCTGCTAGAAGTAGCCATCAGAGGATGGGTACATGGTGGCCATAAAGGGATGGACATGGTCAGAAACAATGCTCACGTAGGCTGTGGCATTTAAACGATGCCCAATTGGCACTAAGAGGCCTAAAGTGTGCCAAGAAAACATCCCCTACACCATTACACCACCACCACCAGTCTGCACTGTGGTAACAAGGCAAGATGGAACCATTAATCTTTTCATTGATAAAGAAGGGAATCCAGTCTGCAAATGGACTGATATGAACAAGATCAGTTGGCAGATCTGCTTATATTGTTCGCTTATTGCATCATTTGTCATGCTGTGGTCTATCTGTGGGGGGTTTTCAGCCATGATGAATGTAATGCTGTATGAAAACAATAACATGCTTTCACAGAAATTGATGTACACTGAGCTGTTTTCTTGGGATTAGGATGTGGATTGCCTAAATATTCTCGTTAGGAACTCTTACAAAAACAAGGAAACAATTACATATGCAACTTAAAACCTAACTAAGGGTGCTCTGATTGATCGTAATCGGCCGATAATAGCTCTATGTTTGATCGGTGGTCTCTATAAATGCAGATAAATGATGCAAAACTTGTAAGGCAATTTTTCTATGCACAGCTCAAATTGCTTTATTACATTCACCATCTGGCAATATACCAGGTGTCCGAAAAGGACAATACATTTGCAACCTCTTTTCTCAAGTGAGCATACAGTTATATGTGTTTCAGTATATTGGATCCATGCAATCTGTCTTAAAGTGACAGCGGCCTAATATTTCTGCTGCCATCTGCTATTCATTTTAATCAAACAAGCAAAAGACAAAGAGAAAGCCACTCAGTACTCTATACTAATCTATAAATAATTTATACAATGAAGAATATGCTGTGTTATTTTATATTTGATTTCTTTCTGTTGATAAAGACTTCTGGGTTTTTTTAAGCTATTTGAGCTGTTTTTTTAAGCTGTTCTCTCTAAGAGAGGAAATGGCAAATGTTGCGCATGTTGCTTGTCAATAAATGAAGATTGTCAGTTCACCAACTTCACCTACTGTTAGCACTCCATTGGCTTCCATTCATTTTGGCGTCACTTTGACAGTGAATAACTTTACATCTGAGGTGTCCAAAGACTTAATTTGTCCATTATTTATTTCTAAAGAAACACGACAATGTATAAAAGACTCCATTGTCTTGTATCTTACGTTATGGCCTCATAGAAGCCGTTTTTGTAAAAATAGGCTAACGATTGCATCATAACCATGCAACTTTCTGTCGCGCAATAGACATTACCATTACCGTATAGACAGGAGGAGAAGCTCGCAGGTAATCTTTTACTGTCTATGAGGCAATCGGGGGGACATGGAGGCATCAAGTCAAGGGAGAAGCCCATAGATAGAGAGTCCATAAAAGCAACAGGGCAAAATACTTCAACGTTTTTGAGGAATTAGGTGATTCAGATTTGTCTTGGCACAGCTACTAGAAGATTTACAACTGTCAGACAGTCGTCAAGCTCAGTTTGAGCCTCCGCAGTCGCTCAGACATCAGGCCGGAAGTGCAATAATCGGGCTTCAGCCTTCAGTCCATTTCTTTTACTGTCTATGGAGCCTGCTAGCTTAGCTTCCAAAAAAAGATGTCTGACACTATGTGTTCATTCTGTGAGTGAGATCCCACCCTCTATGGGCGGGTTGAAGACATGCGGGACATATCCTACTACTGACTGTAGTTTTTAGCCACGGGCCAAAAAATCTAGCCTGGTAATACCAGACTCTGCTACTTCACTTTGCTTCGTAGACAGAGTCTGGAATGGCATAATAGAGAAGTGTTTTCTCTCTCGCAAGGGAGCGCTTCTCTGAAGTTTAAAATCATTGGTTACCCGTAAGCCAATCAGATAAGTTTATTTATGACGTATGTTATGCGCCGACACGACCGCATCGAGACATCATGCATCGAACTCAAATCTATCGAACTTCCACTGTAGACAGGGAGCGGCGCTTTTGTAAGGGCTGCAAAATGTGTGCCAACCGGGAATGAACAATTCACAAACTAGGTTATTTATATGAATTACTGAGAGGACGAGACCGAGCCGCTGCTCTCACGAGCCATTAATAGGAAGTTCATTTTACTGATTTTCTGAGTCATTCGAGTAATTTCATTTATTTAAGTGGCTTAATGTTATAATTTTAACAGCCAAATTCCCCGATCACACACCTACGCAATGTTGATCATATTCTGAATTAAGAAATCATAATGCAGTAAAAAATGATTAAAGGGTTAGTTCACCCAAAAATGAAAATTCTGTCAGTATTTACTCACCCTCATGTTGTTCCAACCCCGTAAGACCTTCGTTCATCTTCGGAACACAAATTAAGATATTTAAGATATTAAGATCGCTCCTGCATACAGTCCATAGGCTTCTTGAGGGACTGGCTCTTGCTGTCTCCGAAAAGTCATTAAAGACATCGTTAAAATAGTCCAAGTGACTACAGGAGCTCAATCTTAAGTTTATCAAACGACGAGAACACTTTTGTGCGCAAAACAACAACAAAAATAACGACTTTATTTCAACTATTCACTTCCTTCTCCATGAGCCTGTAAGTCAGTTAACGTAGTGTGATTGCGTAGAGCTACGTCACACGTAGGCTCACTATTGGCCGACGCTGGTCATGTGTGTGTGATGCGTGTGACGTACAATAACAGAAGCTTACGCTATTAAACTAGTAACCTGACTCGCGCAGAGGGAGAAATAAACGAATAGTTGAAATAAAGTCGTTATTTTTGTTGTTGTTTTGCGCACAAAAGTGTTCTCGTCGTTCGATAAACCTTAGATTGAGCCCCTGTAGTCACTTGGACTATTTTAACGATGTCTTTAATGACTTTTCGAGGACAGCAAGAGCCAGTCCCTCAAGAAGCCTATGGACTGTATGCAGGAGCGATCTTAATATCTTAAATATCTTAATTTGTGTTCCGAAGATGAACGAAGGTCTTACGGGGTTTGAACAACATGAGGGTGAGTACTGACAGAATTTTCATTTTTGGGTGAACTAACCCTTTAACAGGGAACATAAATAATCACTTTACCTTCCGAGTCTTACGTTCATTTGTCACGTGACATACACAATGAACAGATCGTTCATGAATCACATATCTGGGACTAATGCAGCAGGATGTTGAAACGAAATATGGTGGATTATTATTATGATAATAATAATATGATAATAAGAGCGCACCAGGAGCGTTCACAGCCGAGGAGACCGACTCTCTTGTCATGGCCTTAAAAGACGGAGAACTGACGTTGAATGGGGTTAAGTTATGTCCTTATAGTTATGGCCAAAATTGGGTAGCCTAAATGCCTAAGCTTGAAGTGTTAATATTTTTCCTTGTTATAATGATTTGCAAAAATAAAAAACGGCTGCATATCTGTGTTGATGAGATAATCAAAAGTGTGTGCGTGTTGTGCAAGCTACATAATGGCCAAGCATGCTGGTTTTTGCTGGTATAGCTATGTTGCAAACAGAGGGGCAGCAAAATTGTTTTTTGCCTAGAGCGGCAGAAGTGCACGCGCCGGTCCTAGCTGTAAACACTGATGATGCGAGCGAAATACCGGAATGTTCTCCATAACAGAGCGAATAGCATCCCGTGTTTTGTTTTCTCATTTCTGCGGGTGTTTCGGTTTTCGATTTCTCTAACCTGCAATGTAAACTCGGCGCTTAGCGTCTACGTCGCGGCTCTCAGCCCGCCCTCTGTTCGTTGATTGGCCGGCTGTTTTCAGGCCGGTGGAAAACTGAAAGATAGGGGGTGCTTCTCATTTCTTATTTGTGCATCCTCGTTTCCTTTCCTTGCTTCCTTTCCGAGATGGTCCTCACTGCGGAACATGAAATCCATGGGGAGGAGTCGGATCCAGATCCAACTCCTCCCACCTTCCATACACCTAAACCTAACCAACTCCGCCCCCTGATCCCTAAACCCACCCCTAATCCCTAAACCCAACCCTAATCCTAACCATCTCCACCCCTTGGATCGTGATCCGACTCCTCCCCGTGGATCTCATGTTCTGCATTGAGGTGCTACTGTCCTTTCCTTGCGTCTCGGCTCCACCCCCTGTAGGATGCGAGGGAAGGAAGTGAGGAAAGGAAAGGAGGACAGAGGAATCGAATAAAAGCTTTTCTATATACATTGGAATACTTGATCACTCGAGCGTCACTCCACAGTGTCATCAGCAGCGCTAAAAGGATCTGCCCTTATGTTGTTGAAGTTTGGTTATTTAATAAATTCATAATAAATAATAATAAAGATAGGCTATACTGTTGAAATATCTGAGATGTGTGGTTTATATAAACTGCAAAGGTAAAGTATAAATTAAAATGATTGTAACCGATGTGAAGGGGGAGGAGAATTGACACGTGCGTCACGTTTAGTCAACATAACAGTTCCGCGTAGGATGCACCTGTGTATCCTCGCTTATGACTCCTCAGGAAGCCTCCTATCTCCTCGATCCTAGACTCCTCACGGTGCAATTAGAGAATTGAGATGTCCTTCAAGATGGCTGAGCTCGATCGGTTTCCGGGTCATAGGAGGGAGGACGGAGGAGCGAGGAGACGAGGAGGGATATTGAGAAGCACCCAGGGTGCTATCTCAGACTGACTACAGGAGCGAAATGAAATTAGCGGAAGTAGGAAGTCTGACGTAGTCTGGGATACCAAAAATCTGGGATATGATGGTGGAAAGCGTGGTAATTTGATAATACTACAGGTTTTACTACAATCTGTCGGGTACGTGGGATGAAGCAAGGACTCAGGTGCAGAGATGATGGGCTTTTAATCATAATAAAGTAAAACAAAACAAACAAAAACTACCCCAAGTGGGAAAACAAGACAGACTTGACTTGACTGAAGCACACAGCAGGGAAACACACAGTGTACAACGACAAACCAGGACTGTAAACACAGGTAACAATCGAGTGCTCACACCAAAAATGACTTGAACAAAAGCACATGGCCAGTAAAACAAATCTGTGCTCACACAAAACAAGAATAAACACGCATGCCATGAGGGCACTCATAAGCCACGTGTTCGCACAAAACATGACAACATGAAAGCACACAGCGAGTGTAAAACACAAGTACGAAACATGACATGAAAGTACATGAAACTAGGCACACAGACACGACAAAACAGGAGTGTCAGGGCTCTGTTACAACCAAGAAATAGACAGAAGTGACAGAACCGGGACCCTAATATTCAAAATACTGTAAATGCTGAAGTAACCCAGAAGAACAGACAGAGAATGCTAAAGTTGCACGCAAGAGTCCAAAGTTGAGGTTTATAAGGATTAAATACAAAAATTATAGGCCTACGTAATGAAATTGAGGAAGACATTTTCACTCTACATGTTGAGTACTGCGGTACGATATACTAAACCTACAGGCCATAACCCGCCACAATAACAACGTCAAATTCTTACATGATGAAAACAAAAGTAGATACTTAAACATTTTCGAGACTTCCTTAGATTTCCACGACGCATGCGCGAGAATTGCGATCTCCTTACACTACTTCAGTTTAGTTCTCGCGCATGCGTCGTGGAAATCTAAGGAAGTCTCGTTTCTGGCCTACAAGGAAGAAAAGGAATAGTCGAATAAACTCGTTATTTTTGTTTGTTTTTTCGCACAAAAAGTATTCTCGTCGTTTGATAAACATATAGTTGAGCCACGGTAGTCACTTGGGATATTTAAACATTTTCTTCATTGACTTTTTGGGCCGTCAAGAGGCAGTCCCTTAGGAGCCAATGTGGTAGTTATACAGCTCTCAAATTTAATCAAAAATATCTTTATTTGTGTTCCGAAGACGAACGAAGGTCTTATGGGGTTGGTACAGCATGGGGGTGAGTAATTAATGACTTAATTTTCATTTTTGGGTGAACTAACCCTTTAACTCAGAGTCAGTCAACTCAGAGTTGATTGAACTAACTCATTTCAGCTGTTCTGTAACCGAAAACTCGGAGTTTCCCATCTCAGGGTAAGTCAACTCAGAGTTCAAGCTTTAACTCAGAGTTGGTTGAACCTCCTTATTGAAACAGGTTTAAGGCTTGTCTGTGAAACTGGCTATAAACCAACATTTGGTGCCAAAAGCTAATCCGAGGAGATCTGTAATACAGAGAGACAGCTGTTAGCATTGCCATTCATCTTCAATGGCAGTGTGTGGCGTATAGATGTGATTTGAAATCTCCCACTGAAGACAGAGGTGTTTATAAGCCATGTTGTTATCCGAGGTGTAAACGTGATTAAGGCTTATCAGTCTATTATAGAGCCACAGGAAATTGTGTCATGTGTCAATTATGATTGTTTGATGGCATTAAGAGAATGCAAAGTCTCAATCCCTTCACTTTCAATAAACTCGATGACTTTGCTTGGGGAGAAAAGAAAAAAAAGCACACAGAGAGTGTAGTTATGGCCTCCACCAGTAGACGGCAATGCAAACCATGAGCACATACCATGAGTTATACAGCATGGCTATTTTTTACATACATTTTTGTTTATGTTGTGCTGGCTATTATTGGCAGTCATCTTGGATTTATTCTGATTCCTTGATGCATCTGGGAATAGTTTTCTCTTCTGCATGCCATTGTAGAAATAACAAATATGCAGTTAGCCATGATTAATATGTTCTCTGAGCAAATGGGATACCAAAGAGAGTAAAATTCAGCTTGACACGTGATCTTTACATGGCAGCCCCCATGAGGAAAACCCACTGCATGTCAAATAACATGTCAAATATCATCAAATTGTATGTTATATTAAATAAATGAGGATAATGATAGAAATGAGTGCACTCTTGAATCTGAAAGCCTTTAACCTGAGATTGATGGATTTTAAATTTGATTAATATTTTTTTATTTTCATATTTTATTATCTATTGATAGAATATATAGCAAAGACAATCATAATGCCTAAATTTATGCTAAGGTATAATAAAAAGCACTCTTTTTTTATAAAGAACAGGAAATATATATATTTTTTTTTTCACTGTAAACCAAATAAGCTGGCAAAACTAAAAAAAAAGAGAAGACAATCAGTTTCATCAAAATTTCTATGGTAAGAAAGTTTTATTTAATTAAGCAGAACTGGCAGGTTTTTATTTTGTAGGCCTGCTCATACATTTTAATTTCTCTTGAAATATTATGCTAAGCTAACTCACACATGTCATTCGCAATTATCATGTAATCTCAATTTAAATATTTTAAATAGTGAAATAAGTTAGCTTGAACTAAATAATTCAGTAAATGCTAACTTGCTAAATGATAACAGAGTGCTTTGATAGCATTAGCATACCATAGAAATTTCTGAATGAGTTTAGCGATATAAATCATTTAACATAGCTAACTGTAAAAAAAAAAAAAAAAAACAGAACAGAGACTCTTCTATTGGCTAACATTAAACACTACTTAACTCCCCACTTCACATTAATCTAGCAAAAAAAAAAGTGTTCTTCTCTCCCTTTAGAGAGTTATGGCAAAGCATGCTGGGAAATATAATTCCCAGCCCAGTTTTACTTAAATTTTAGTCTGTTTAAATTAAAATAATCTTAAAGTTCATAAAACTCAAAACAATTAAACAATTCTGATTACTTAAAATGTGTTTTGTGTACTCAATCAAAAAAATAAAGTCATATATACTCATAAAAGTACATTTGTATCACATCAATTAATTATTTTAAACACACAGTGTTTCTTTCAAATCTTTCAAAAACAAATGTTGTACCTTAGCCTATTTATGAAAAGTGCCAAGAGGTGCTGAAACTTTAAAACTCTAAAATCATTTTTTAAGACTTGAGCTTATTTTAATCATAGACAAGAACAAGCAAGTCTTTTTCACAAAAGAGATCTCAATAATGCTTACACCCAGTTAGATATTTAACGTAAGCCTGTTATGTCAGAGTTTCCATTACTCTCGAGCTTATCTAGTATCCAATAAAAAACGCATAATATGTGACGTAAGACAGAAGGTAGGTTGGTGGGTTCACGCCCCCAGTGGCTTCAGTAACAAACTACCACGCCCGCAAAACGTCCCTCAACCCCATTGGCTGTGAGTGTGTGTGGAGGGCGAGGTCTTTTCAGTAATCTAAGAGTGGGCGTGTCTTAGTCATTCGACGGTTTGGAGGATACGGGAACTCCAGAGATTAAACAAGTGAAGCAGGAGACCAAGAACACATCCCCGGCCTGCCATGACGCAAAACTCCGCTAGTAAGCTTTTAAATGGAGATACCGTTCACCGGACGAAACAAGACAAGAAAGCGAATGGAAATGGGTTCGTGAAGAGCCATTGCGTGTTCCAGCAGCAGCAGAAGAGATACCGCCGCCCGGCGGAGAAGGTGAGGCCGCCTCCTGCCATGCACACATCCGGAAACACGCTCCGGTGTACACACACAGCAGCTGCCTGTTACAGTAGATAAATACATTCGGTTTCATACAGAAATTATTGTGAGTTACGTTACGTATTTTGTTGTCTGAGCGGAACGTTGATCGTGTTTATGTGTGGGTGCGGGTGTTTGGGTGTGTGATCTCATTAAAGTCTATCATGGTTTCAGGAGTTTTTTTCAGTTCAAAAACAATAAACTAAGTTAGCCGAAATGAAATAATCTTCTTTAAAATATATATATATATATATATATATATATATATATATGTGTGTGTGTGTGTGTGTGTGTGTGTATATATATATATATATTAGGGGTGTGTGTGTATCTATCATTTTATTCCTAAATTTTAACATAATTTAGTTGCTGTTAAGTTGGTACATTTTATTTTTAATAAATGCCTGGTTAGAAATGAAATGCTTATAATGAACTGAAAGTAATAATAACATTTAATACGTTTAAAATACAGATTTCATGTGTGTAAATGTATACACACATCTTCCACACAACATATGGGTTTTAAATGTTTATCTTTGTTAATATAAATTTCAACATTTACTAATACGTAAAATCAAAGGTTGTATTTGTTAACATTAGTTAATGCATTGAGATCTAACATGAACAAACAATTGTATTGTTCATTGTTAGTAAATACATTAACTAATGTTAACTAATGAACCTTATTGCAAAGTGTTACCAAAATATGACAATAAAAATATAAATGATTTGATGACATTACAATTTATCATGATTCACAAAAAAATCTTTAATTTTTAAAATCATAATTCAAGATAGCTATGTCTCGTTTTTAATCACTTGTTTTGACTGAAGAATTATAGTTATTATAAAACACACCCTAATTTTTTGGAAACATACCCTGGTCTCATTGAAAAAATGTAATGCTTAAAGTTGAGACTAAATTTTAGAGATGCATCGATACATTTTTTTTTTCTGAATACTTACTGATACAGACAGTTAGATTTTTTTAAGGAAAAATAAAATCTCCCGATTAATGCTATAAACTATACTGGGATCCTACTTATTTGGTACAACTATAATATTAAAAGTTAAAATTAACAATAGAGCCCAAACTTTTACATTCTGCTATTCGTTTTCTGATATAATAATTACACTAAAAACATTTTTTTAACTGTTTGTACACAACTCAGTTGCACATACTGTAGTTTTAATAAACGTCCGTCTTCATGTCAAAATGATTCAAACATACATACAGCTGTATTTATTGATGTCTTTCCACTGCTGAAACCCTGATTGTGCGATACATGAGACATGATACATTTCAGTAATGCCTTGTTCACACTACATGATTTTAAAACGCCGGGCTGAATTGTGCGGTTCACACATGACTTGTTTTCTGTGAAATCAGGAGTGTTCAAGTTGTTGAGCTGTTCACACCACACGACACAACATGATTGATCCGCAACAGGAGGTAACACTCTACACGAGTTGACAACAACTCTGTCACCCCACGATTCTATCTTGTCTACAAACCACATTTTGTCTCAATAAGTCAAACCGGAAATGACGCAAAACAGCACAAGCGCCAAAACCCAGCGAAGAAGAGAAGAACACAACAAGTGAATATGGCCGTCAGACAGAAACTAGTGCTTCAAACAGTTTGCGTGATGATTTGCTCTGAGAAAAAAATGCAACAAATGCAAAAAAAGAAAAAATAAGATTTTACCGGTGACCTCAACCCATGCCTTGCTCTGATTGGCTGGAGCTCATGACATCACTGAGGTTGAGTCGTGCGACAGCTCTGGATATCTAGCATGCTAGATATTTTTTTAGGGCTCTGCGACGTGTCTGCGAGCGTCTTTGATGCGTTGTTAGCTCTTTCATACTAAGAGATTGGCAAGCGTTCAACGTCTGCTAATCCCCCGCGATTTGCATGCGATAACACCCTGACCTGTCGACGAGCTCAACGATTTGCAAACCAGGCTCAAAATCCTGTAGCGTGAACTAGGCTTAAGTTGTACTACTGTACCTTCTGATGTTCATTCATACCATAACAACTTGTATTAAAGAAGAACAGATGCCTCACGGTCCGTGCTCTGTTACGTCACATAAGAGCATCAAAACACCCGTTATTGTTTGACTTTTGTGATAAAAAGGACAGAATTGAAAGGCTGAGACTTTGTAATAGAGCACAAAGCTCTTTTTGATTATTGGATGGGAGGCATGCTAGTGCTACAAATAATTTTTGCTGTAGGGGAAACCACAAACCTGGCAACCCTGGCTTGAACCACAGACTGTGAATCATAGGGTCAAATAAAGCCTGCTTTAACATTGCTATTTATACGCCTTATTCACGGCAGCGCCATCTTTGATTTTTAATGAGAATGAAAGCGAGGCTGTGAGGGATAGTCATGCATCTCTTCAATGACCTGTACTGTTATTTAATGTGTTTTCGGATTGTTCTGCTCATGAAACACTGAAAAAATATCTTTCCAAGAAATTTCAGTTAATCAACTGAAAAAAACTCCCGACAATGTAAGCTGTGGAAAATTGTAAGTATCTAGCAGTTTTATTCAGCTTTTTACAGCGGATGCCATTGGAAACACGGTAAGTCTATCCCTCACAGCCTCACTTTCATACCTGTCATGGCGCTGCTCTGAATAAGGGGTATTAACTTAATGTGTTATTGTCACGTAGACAGCTCTAAATTCAACGAGACATTTTCTACACACAGTAGGAGTTGCAGTCTGACACGTTTTCCACCTCCTTTTGATTGAAGGGATAAATCAGCCCTGATCATTGGCTGTTTTTAATAGTGATAGTGAAAATAATTGTTTTGATTGGCCGATACCGAGCGTGCATCCCTTTTAAATTTACTGTGTTGCAAATATTACCTAAATTGCCTTATTCCTTTTTTTAAACCGCTAGGGTACTAAATCATAAAAACAAAATATTATGGATAGAATATTAATATATTTTTAAGCAAAAATTTGAAGTGCCAATCTTCTGCTAGAATAAACTGTCCTTACCTTAACCTGTAAACTGAGATTAGTGGTTGTTAAACGTATGTTTCATGTCATAGCTGCTACTGTATTGTGAATTTTAACACAGTCTGAGCTCCTTATTAACAGTCAGCATCTAGAACTACCAGTTTTATAACATAAATCGATAGTTAAGGTGCATTAAAGTAGTTTTGCGTGTGCTGAGACTTGGTATTTCACATTTAAATGTAGCCTACATGATCTAAACATTATATGAGGTTTGTTATGACTTGGTTATTATGGAGTTATTATATACTGCCTACTTTTAATACTCAACATGAAAAGCATCAGCAGCCCATTAAATTGTGATGAGTGGTTATGAGATGGATAGATAGAGTTGTTTGGGGTTAGCGTTCACTAGCGTTTGCTTGTCTCTGTTTTGTATTGACACAAGCTTGGAAAATAACCGTGTAGTGTTCTGCATGTAACTAGAGAGAGCAGCGCTTTGTTCTTTGCAACCTGAGGATGTTTGCTCAGAGCACATGGGGTCAACAATTTTTCCAAGAAAATGAGTGTGTTGGCAAGCTAGTTTTCCTCGTGCTGGGTCATAGAAATTGACCTTTGAGTCAGGTGTGCTGTGAAGCATTTTTAAGCTAAACGCAAATGCACAGACCACAAGTAGATCTGGCCAGTATATTGATTATTAATATAATAGATAATATTTAATAAATTTAATTCAAATTTCAGTTCCAAAAATTATTCCTTTCTGTGAATCACTTATAGCATAAACAACTTGGCTATTATGTTAATGCTGTGTCTTAAAGGGATAACTCAGGATTTAGCATTAACCTTTGTAGTATTTTTGAATTACCGTGCTTTCCACCCTCATATCCCCCTGAGATGAGAGATTTATGTATATTTTTGTAAATCATCATTTTGCGTCATTGGGGGATTTTTTGGCCAGTCAGTAGTAGGGTCTGTCCTGCATGTTCTCAACCCACCCATAGAGGGTGGGATCTCACTCACAGAATGAACACATAGGGGCCTATTTTAACGATCTGGAACGCAAGTGTCAAAGCGCAAGTAACTTTGTGGGCGAATCCCGGCGCAGTTGCTATTTTCCCGGCGGGATAAATGCCCCTGGCGCAAATTTAAAAGGGGTTGGTCTGAAGTAGCTTCATTATTCATAGGTGTGGTTTGGATGTAATGTGAAATAAAACAATCAGAGCGTCATATCACAGTGGCACAATTGTTTTCTGGAACTGCAAAATAGCACTAGGGAATGTTTGCGTCGAAGCACGCCTCCTTTTTGCGCCGACCCGCCCAGGGAGCACAAGTTCATTTCCTAGTTTACCGACGTGCGTCTGTGGAAGGAAAATGATACATGCGTTTGTGTATAAAGTCATTTGCACGGGGTGCAAGATAGGGGCCCTAGTGTCAGCCATCTTTTTTGGAAGCTAAGCTAGCAGGCTCTTGTTTTGTGGAGAAAGCTGAGTAGTAGGGGTTACTGTCCTCTTTTTCACGGACATGTCCGGCTGTCGATGTCCGGGATTCAGCTTTTGTTTTCTGCAGTCACCATTCATTGTTTACATGTACAGCTTTTGTTTCAATCTAACTGAATTCATTCTGATTGGTGAATCTGAATGTAGTGTTTACATGAACGCTAAACAAGTGATCGGTTGATGTGCGTTTTAACATTGCTAAGAAGATTCCCGCTCGTCCGTGAGAGATACGAGACCGGTGCGTCTCACAGGTGTCGCTCATCTGTAATCACGCCACCGGCCTTGTGCCGTTCTCCCGCGGCCCTCGCTCGTCCCGCTCGCCACAGTAAACATGATGAATAGCGAGTGTAGAACGCAAAAGCCGAATCCCGGACATTTGGGCGATCTCAAAACACATTTTCGGGCAGACTCATCACGGAGACTCACTAGCAGCCTATTCTTGTTGTTTAACTACTGTGCTCTGTTACCGGTAGGCGTGGCCTCCTAGGGCAGCGAAGCAAGTGCATTCTGGGAGTTGTTGTCTTTCATCCACATAAGGCAAACATACATTTTCTGGCTTTTCTCAGTCTAGAAAGTGTTTTCTCAGTGTAAAAAATAAAAATTTTTGCATATAAATGACCCATTTTAAATAAACATTCATCTTTCCAGAGGTGAAGTATCCCTTTAAGTACTAGTGTGACCATCTAGCAGTTTGTCAAGGGGCAGTCAGTCTTACTTTTTAGTACCTAATTATTCCAAATCTATGTTTATGTAACTGACAGTTAGGGATAGTTCACTTTGAAATTAATTTTTGATATATTTTAGCTTACCTCAAGGGCTTCCAAGATGTAGGTGTCTTTGTTTCCACAGTATTTTCAATTTTGATATTTTTAGGTCAAACCATTCTGTGGCTGTGGTTACACGAGGTAAAAACGATATAAATACTGTTTGTTTTCTCACACAAACCGCTCGTTTGATGTCTTAGGCCATCAATGTGTACTTACATTTATGAGTCATTAAATCATGTTTAATTTGGACTTCTCTGTGCATGTTCTTTGAGGTAGTGACCATATACCTCCATTATATGACTGACAGACAAATGGTTTGACCTGAAAATATCAAAATTGAAAATACTGTGGAAACAAAGACACCTACATCTTGGTTGCCCTTGAAGTAAGCTAAAACATATCAAAAATTAATTTCAAAGTGAACTATCCCTTTAAAGGGTTAGTTCACCCAAAAATGAAAAACCTGTTATTTATTACTCACCTGAACACAAATTAAGATATTTTTGATGAAATCTGAGAGATTCATCTCACTCTATTTACAGCGTTTACATTGTTAACCCAATCCATATGACTTGGATTGAACATCATTGGTTCACACACGTCAAGCGAACATGCTTGAGCTTCAGTTTACTACAACTGATATATGTGTTGATAAATGTTTATATGTGAATAAAAGCCTACATTTAATCTTTTCATCTTATCTCTTCAGAAATTTTGGACTACCACTCGATTCATTGATTAATTTTACAATCTCTTTATGAACTTTTTTGAAAGTGGTATTTTATCAAAGTGGTATTTGCGCAGCTGTCAATGGAGGGACAGAAAGCTGTCAGATTTGATCAAAAAGATTTTAAATTTTAGTTTGTGTTCAGATGATGAACGAATGACATGAGGGTGAGTAATTAATGACAGAATTTTAATGTGTGGGTGAACTATCCCATTAGAACAATTTTGAACAGTCTTAAAGAAAAAAAGTGATGACTAACTAGTCTTAGCAGTTTATGCAGCCGGCTCTAGGCCTAACGTTCCGTTTCAGTGAACTGATTAAAAAAACATTCTGAACATTTTGTTCAACTATTTGTTCATTGCACAATAATGTCACCAGCCTGATTTCGTCATACTCATATTCTAGTTACAATGTGAGTCTGAAACTGCTCTATAGGAATTTGATTATGAGACGTGTATTAACCGAACCAGGAAAAAAAAAAACTGCACTCAATTGGATAGTCGGTAGACCTACAACCAATCAGAGCAACGCAGTAACTCAACTACTTTGCATAGCCCAGTTTTTAACTATATAACTTAATTATTTTAGAAGTAAAATAACTAGTGTTGCTTCTTTTACTTGGTCCTCCATGAGTGCGACCAAAGGAGAAACCACAACGACCACAGGCTTTACATTACGTCCCATCTTCTTAGGCTACGTTCACACTGCAGGCTGAAACGACCTAATTCCGATTTTTTTGCCCCTATGCGACCTGTATCTGATTTTTTCATGACAGTCTGAACGACACAGATCCGATCTTTACAAATGCGACCCAGGCCACTTGGGTATGTGGTCTAAATCCGATATGAATCCGATCTTTTGAAATGCGACTTCAATCTGAACGGCCAGGGGCCTCATGCATAAAACTTTGCGTAGATTTCATCCTTAAAGTGTGCGTACGCACATAAGGCAGAATTTGCATACGCACAAAAGTTTTCAGATTTATAAAACCGTTCGTACGCCAGAACCTGCGCAGAATTCACTTTATAAAACCCAGTCAGCGGGAGATTATGCGCACGTGCGTCTCCTCCCCGAAATAACCATATATGGAGATTACAACGCTTAGTTTTACTATGCATATCCTCATCTGCATATCATTTGCATATGATTATTCATCCACGTGATATCAAGTTTAACGGTACAAGACGTTAGGAAAATATGAAATGCGGATGTGCCGTCACATTATTACAAAAATTTTTTTTTAGTAGCCTATATCCTTGCCTTGTTTTTGAATGAATAAATCAAATAGTGTTAAATACATTTCAGAGAAAGTTTTTCTCAATCTTTTCCACTGGCCAAATAGTATTTTTAATTGATTTATATTTTAATGGATAATGGAAGAGATTTTAAGGGAAGAGATAGACATGGTTGTGCATTATTTGCACGAAACAGTTTTCTCAGACAATCTCTAGTTAAAACATTAAAACACAGCATGCCAGAAGAAAAGTGTTCAAAAGCAATGCATCCACAACAAATAGGTCTATTTCTATTTATTGAATATATATATATATATATATATATATAGTAACTTCTCAGTAATGATTTCATGTAGTTTAAGAGTTTAACTCCATTAATGAGAATGGCATATTTAATCTAAATGTTTATATCAAAAGTAAAACATAGTTTAAACCATTCTCTTATTTATTTAAACTGTTATTGTGAATATGGACTGTATTTATGATTTGGACTCATAATGAAGATTTACGGTTTTACTCCATCTGCCGTTAGGTTATAGGCTATATGTGCGTCAGTTTCACCAAACGGCCCAACCCGCGTGCAGGCGCGGTCATTTAAGAAGGGATGGATGTTTGCTTCAAGTGATGATAGGTTTGTGAAATTATATTTGTATTATCTTTCTGTAGATGTATAATTTTCTTTAGACTCTCTGTCTAATAGTAAGCAAAAAGACATTTGACTCCAGCTCACCATCGGTGTCGCCAAAACCCATACTCTTCTAAAAGAGTGCGTACGCACGGTCAAGAGCATCCTTACGGTGCGCACTTATTTACGCCAAGTTTATTTTTTATAAATCCCGATGTGCGCGTGGAAAAATGCGTACGCATATTTCTATGCCCATTTTGTGCGTACGCAACGTTTATACATGAGGCCCCTGGTCACATATATCCGACCCGCACGTCATTGCACGCACCTGTAGCTAGCCAATACACGCTAACTCCAACGCGTTTCTGCACTGTTATGGGCTGCTGCAGACGTTTCTCTTCCTCAGAGTTGTGCCTGAACGCGTTCAATGAACGATAGTGCATGAACGCGTTCATATACTGTATTACTGCCTGATAAACATTACTGTGAACACGTTCATTCTGGTGTCTGTGAACGTGCGCTCTCTGTCAGTTTAACTTCGTACAGTAGGGTGCCAGATTGATTTCTATAGAGCCTTCCAGGCGAAAACCTGGCTAAAACACATGTATACATGCCTTAAAATGTAGCGAAAAAACACCCAATCTGGCAACACCAGCCACCAGTGTCGCACCGCGGCCACCGGTGACAAAGCAAGGAGCGCCGAGGACGCGCACTATCAATTAAACGGGTTTTATGACTAGGTCGGTGAGGATCAGAAAAATCTTACATTTATGTGCAAACTTTGCCCGTCGATAAAATAATTGTTGTCTGTGTTGTGGGCTGTGGCAATAATAATAATAATAATGAAACAAAAGCTCGAAATAATATGGGAAAAAAAACTATTCCGCAAACAACAAGTGACGTCGTTGACTGTTGATTACTCTTCTGCGCATGCGGGTCACTTCTGGGTCATTTCACGTTCACACAGGAGATCACAAAAGGTCGCATTTAATTGAAAATGTGAACGGCCGTGCAAAAAAATCAAATTTTTTCAAAAAATCGGAATTGAGCATTAAGCCCTGCAGTGTGAAGGTAGCCTTTGCGACTCTCTGAGCCAGCTGATAAGTTACACTTTTGCCGAATCATGTAGGAAGGACGGCAAAAATATCTTTCCGATCGACAAATGCCTTGATTGCAGTTTTCTGTTTGTCTATTAAAATGAATGTGCTGTCGATTTATTTTTCAACAGACGCGACAGCAGAATCTATACATCTCAATTCTCCAGCTGCAGTCATCTTTGAGGGAAACCAGTTAAGCGCTCTTTGATAATGTGATGATGATTACGTCCTTTTTCCATGTATTAAAAATGTTTTAGTAAAACATAATTTACAGTAGGCAAATATTGCTGTTAATTATCATATATTATTGGTGTACAGAAATAAAAAGTGTTAAATAATAATTAGGGGTGTCACGATTCTCCAAATCCTCGATTCGATTAAGTTATCGATTCTAAGGTCACGATTCAATTCGATTCTCGATTTAAAAAAAAAAATGTAAAAAATGTAAAGCGCAGATTGCTATGCAATTTTTAGACTACACATTTATGCATTATGCAATATAAATTTGTTCACAATGTACACTACACCATTGCCAAATTTAAAATATAACAAAAACAAGTAACATAACTTAATAGTATAACATTTAAAGCCCCTGAAATGACTAGAAAAAAAGTTTAGTTAATTTTGATGAACGAGATTGAACAATAGAGTCAGTAAAACGATCTGAACTTTCCATCACGGACGCGACATGGGGCGTGGCAGTATAGACGATACCATTTTTTATTTCGATTTCGATACCATTGAATTAATTTCGATCGATTTCGATTTAATATCGAAATCGTGACACCCCTAATAATAATCTTTAGTTTGGTCAAAATAGTATCATTTTGTAAAAATAGTGTTTAACATGTCTTTATTGATGGTTTCTCAAACTCGGTCCTGTAGGGCCGCTGTCCTGCAGAGTTTAGCTCCAACCCTGATCAAACACATTTACCTGTGAGTTTCTAGTGATCCTGAAGACCTTGATTAGCTTGCTCAGGTGTGTTTGATCAGGGTTGGAGGTAAACTCTGCTGGACAGCGGCCCTCCAGG